>NC_066351.1:9257548-9562728 GCF_024516045.1 Bombus affinis
GACGCGGCGTCGGAAAAAAGACCGACACGGAATAGGAAACGTTGGTAGGTGTCGTACGCGATCGCGAGAATCCAATCGTTTCTCTTATTATGCTTACGAAAGTAGTAATTCTGCGATAGTAAAAACGACCCGACTGACGACCGGCACGCGTGTTTGCATTTTAATTAAATCGGCTACGCTAGAAAAGAGTTGAACGTCGTTCATTTGCATTTCTCTACTCGGTTCTCCTCTTTTTTCTTTTTTTTTTTTTTGCGTTACATTCTTCCTTTTTGTTTTCGTTCTATCCGTTTAGAGATAGTTGGGAGAAGTTGTTTGGCGGAACGAGGGAAAGCAGGACAAAATGTGTTCCACCACCACTTCTGGATGAAACCCATAGCGCGCTTAAAGCCCGATATTTAGTTATTTCAGCTCAGGAATATTAAACTTTATTCTAATTTCCGAAATGTACACTATTGGAACGGCGTGTGTTGAATTTTTTTGGCGGAGTAATATGAAGGAATGGCGGGCTTCAACATTTGAGTTCTTTTTCGAAAGAGTTCAGAAATAATGGAAATAAATAATGAGTTATATTACTCTTATTCTATAAATACGTTTAACATTTTTCACGTTATTAAGTACAGTCCCAAATATTGCTATGCTTCAACGTTGAATTAATCTCGATAGTTTATTACCAAATATATAGCTATAATATATAGGTGGTATATATATCTATGGAATAGTATAATTATGTATATCTATGGAATTGTCAAAGCAAATATATGCATCGGTAAATTACGCATTATAAAGTTTCATGTGTCATAAATTTTTATAGTATAGCATACTTCATAAAATTCACTGCATTGTTGGAAGACTACCTTTATAACGAACAATGAAAAATTTTTATGGATGCTATTTATCGTCAGAAATATTCACACACTCTTTGTACAAATGAATAAGTTTTTATTAGAAAGAAAGAGAATTATCAACAATACTCGTACCTCCATTCCATATTGATCAATCGTAATTCGTATGAGTCGAATTATTTTCAAAAAGTATGAGATCTTTTTTCGAAGTTGTAAACGTAGTGACGTTAAAATAAAAAAGGGTCAACGGAAACGTATTTGTCAGATTGCTCACCCACCTGTTATCTTCGTTTACAATCTATTTCCTATCGTTTGCTATTGTCACAGTTCTTTTAGTATTGCCTCACAAGCCGTTAAATATTTTATGAATAGTACTGTACTTCGAAGTATCAGAGAAATGTCAGAAAAATCGTACGAGTACACATGATCTTTGATACAGTTCATTTTATGCAATCATCGCTGCAATTATCGTAGGAAACTTGATTGGAAGTACGAAGCGAACAATCGGTTTCTATACGGGTCGACAAGCATGCACCATGAAGAATAATCGTGTAACTAGAATCAACTCGAGGAGGACCTTATACATCTCTCCTCGGAACAAGTAGCAGCTAATATTTACAATAGGAAGCGAAGTGGTCGCGTGCCATTCAACCATAAACGATGGATTTGCAAACAACTTCTGTTTTATTAGGGAGGCAAGTACGGCAGCGTACCAATCCCAATGTCATTATTGCGGCAATAGTGGTTCGTGAATCTTATATACTGTCATTATTATTGCTATCGTGGCTGAATCGTACAGTTCTCTACGATTCGAATTGGACGGTCATCACGTTCGAAGTATTTTAATAGCTTGTCTTAGCATGACGCAGTGAGCCTATTTCTTCGAACGATGTCGTCAAATCAATTAAATGTACTTTAGTCATTACTATCTAATTGGAATTACAATACAAATTCTAGTGTTACATTTTACATTCATTATTGATATTATTGAAAGAGATTAATTACCCTATGAAATAAAAAATATAAAGTGCTCCATTTTGTTAATTATCTATAAGCATTTGTTTATATAAATATCTTTAATTTTTAAAAATATACGCAACGACTAATGGTTAAGTAAAGAATTAAGTAAAGAAAGAAGAAAGAAAGATAATGGTACTGAGTTAGTATTTTGTTTCACCGAGGATATAATATGTGATCGCGTTAGCAGTAGTAAAAGTTTTAATTGATGAAAGATACTTCATAATAAACTTATATTTAATACAGAAAACTAGGATGCTAAAAATTGGAATTCTTTACGATACGAGAAGGAACTTATTATGTTCTTGATATATATATTACATATTCATTGATATTTTCTAATTGGAGGCAATCGCTTCATGAATAAACCATTTTGCAAAATCGAGGAATTACGATACTTAAACATAGAATCGAGGAACGCAATTATCAAGTTGTTTGCCGAAACGTGTCTTAAGAGGAGAGTAACAGGTTGTAGAATTGGTTCGTGATTATTTCTTAAGCATCGACATTTAGAGGAGTGCGAAAAGTGGTTGTTCGATAGTGGTGACACGTAGCCGCCAATAGCAAACGCGGGAGCTTCGCAATGGAGATGGAAGTGCCGCAAGGGCAGGGAGTCATTGTGGACAAAAGTATGGTTTCTCAAGGGTTGGCTCCTCAGGGAAATCAGAAGCAGTGGGCCTCTGGGATAAACCAAGCAGATTTCGACGGAGGTTCGCCAAAGTAGCTTGTCAATAACTTAAAATCTCAATCGTAACTTGCTGCATCCCAACTGATTTCCGTTTCTGCGACTCGTATCTTCTCTTTTCCGATATACATACGGTGACATATCTTCCGCATGGTTACAAAGAGCATCCGTTCTTTGATTTCTGATCCATGTATCCTTCGTGAAACGCTTCAACGTTTTCTACGTTTCTATTTACGATGACATCGTGTCCCCTGGTTTTCAAAATAAGAATAGTATCCGCGTTTGGTTTCCGAGCTTTGTTATGACACAAATCAGAATTGTGTACCATGTAGTTGAAATCTTTATATGCGTATAAACGTAAGAATAAGACGATTTTCTATCCTACATACATACATTTTTGTTTCCTTAGTGTATTCAATAATTTGTACAGGATGATTGGTCGTGTGGTAGTTTAAATGACGAGATTACTCGATGTTGAAACCGTCAAATATATTTTTAAATAATTATAAATACAGAGTCAACCGTAGATTGCTCGATACGGCTCGTTAAAACGTAAAACTGATTCGCTAAAGACTGTGTGTTGATCGCTAATAAAATCACTGAAGACTGAGACTGAAAAACTGGTCAACTTACGATCGTGTTCGTTTATTTATACTGGTCGACGGGGTATCGAAAAGTTTCCATTTGCCTTTATTTTGACGATTACACGTAGCGGCGATACTGTTTTGCCCGAGATGGTTTATTATTACATTATGTCTAACCTAACGATGTTGGTACTCCGAGGCAAGACAACAACGCGGCTCGAATTGTCCTATAGCTCATGTGCCGCTACAAATTCTTCTTTACGACTCGACGTAATCAGAGCTATCGAGTTCATTTGCTAAATTAATCTATACTAATATAATCATTCTTGCCAAAAGTTATTTAAAAAAAACCTTCCTCTTGTACTAACTAAGCAAACAGTATAAAGCAATACAGCATTGTAAATACTTGAGACGATATAGATAACGAATGAGGAAAAGCGAAAAACAAACTTTCGTAGACAATAATTTTAACTAAGACTTTTGTCAACGCCTATTTCGTCAGATGTGGTACTTCGTTTCTAGTGCGGAGAACACGGTTCGTAGATCCGACGCAGCACCATAGCCAAAGAAGAATATTTCCCAGCGAGAAATCCTCGAGGCACTGCCGTGAAGTAGAACAAATTTCTTCCTAGAACAGGACACGAAGAAGAACGATGAGTCGCATTAACGCTCGAAACTCGCCGGAAACTCGGCACGATCAATCTGTAGCGTGAGATGCGTCTCTCTCGCGACAGATATACTTTGCTTAATTCGATTCTGGTAAAGGCTGAAATCGAGGAAGATCGTGGCCGGAACGGTACGAGCAACGAGGTCTAAGCATGTGAACTGTCTCGGGATGTAGGCAATATCACGGTGTTGCTTCGCAATAATACGAAAGTAACTCGGTACAAATGTGTCGTCCGAGTCTTAAAGTACGTCAGATAGTCGTCGTGGTGTTCTCGTTCTCCGGCAACGTGACACCGCAACAAGGTAGGTATTTCACGGGACTTTCGTCACCGATGGAAATTGAATTTAAGGTATCCTCGATAACCTCGTTGCCCGATAATCTTCTGCCGCTGCGTCCCTTTCTTTCTCTATTTCTTTGCTCGCGCCGCCGCCTTTGCTCGATGCTGCCTTTTTCTGTTCGTTACCATTTCGATGGATAGACGTGACTTCTATGGTACGTCGAATTATTTCCTCGATGCTGTTTGGAAAATTGATTGCCAAGGGGTTGTTATTCCGCTGATGGCTGAAGATAAATACCGAGATATGAGTTGAGCGAGATGGTCCAACCAATTGTTTAAAGCTATTTTGGCGTTTAATATTAAATGTGAACTAATGTGTAAGTATAAAATAACAGTAGAAGTAGGAGATAAGAGGTAGGTTTTATGGTAGTGAACACGTGTTAATTAATATGAGAGTTTATATAATTGTTTATCGGAGATTAATCATTTTGAAATTCTCTGTATAAGCCTATGTTATATTATGTAGCATGCAATATCGGACAAACGGCCCTGCACATCATCTTACAATGTACCGATTTATCCGGAACTGTCTAACCAATTATATCGAAACTGGCGTTTAGAAATTCAGGCAAACAACCAATACGGTTGACCTATTTATCCGCGCGATTGCCAATTTGACTAACGCGATTAGTTGCTCAACCGCTGTGACTACGTCGTTCTAATCGTTTGCCATTGTTACGTAATAGAATAAAGTGAATATTTACTTATTTACTGATTTATCATTATCCGCGTTACAAAATGGATTATTACTAGCTTAGAAAGATAAACAAATTTTGTAAAATTTAATACCAATAGCACTAATCTAAAAGGATCGACACATCTCTGATAAATTTTTTTTTTTTACCATGTTAAATAATATTTGAAGAACATAAACGAAAAATAGGATAAGTCACTCCTGTACTCATGGCTTATACACGAATGAAATTATCGAAATTCATTGAACTTTGTTTATTCAAATCAAGGAGATACCCAGTGAATCGCGGTTAATTTTTGCATTAAATAGCGGAACAAAAAAATTGTATATCGGCCGTGATCCGCAAAGTAAAGATACAAATTTCTTTTACATTTTGAAGTTATCTCTTCTTTTATGTTTCCTTCTTTTTTGTTACCTTGCTTCCTTGTATTCTTCATTATGCTTGAAACTGTTTCCCTAGCGCACTAACCCGGCTTTTATTTAGCATAAAAACATTTTTATACGTCATAAAGCACAATGTTGCTAGCACATCTACGCTCTGCTTTCCTTATCAAACGCGTCCATCGCCGTAATGTCTGGAAATGGAATTGCCAATCCATCTGTCCGTCATTTAATTTCAATATGAGCATTGTACTATCAGTGTGCCGAATGACCGTCGATGCATCTCGCACAGCATTCAGTTAATAGATCTGTTACGGTAAGTAATGTGCGTTTCCACGTTAGTGTTTGCACGGTACACAACACGGACACAATCACCTTAAGTGGATACGTAGTCTTGTATAAACAATATATACATAAATTCCCTCGAGATATTACGTTTAGCGTGTATCCTTTCCCTGTTTGATTCTCTTAACAACGTTCAAGTACATTCAAATTTTGGCCGACATAATGATAGAATGAATATTTTTTAAGAAAACAAACACATAAGACTCTATACACTAAATTCAACTTCTTCAATTTCAATTTAGCATCTTACGCAAATGCTAGAGTATTTGCATGTTCATTCGAGACGAAAAGTTGGCGATCTTTTATTAGAGGATGTAAAAATTTTACAAGCTCTTTTCTCTGTCATTTTCTAGTAACGCGATATTGACAAATGTGAATTTACAAATTGAATTCAGTAGAAAAGTAACAAAATTGTGTCCTTTCACAAAAGGAAGGTAAGTACAGGAAACGATGTATAAAATTTATATTTGTCTAAAGGATCTTATTCTTAACTTCCAAAGCTTTATACATATATATGTAGTAATGTGCTTTAATACCTGAAAATATGTAAATATTTCTATAAAAGTTTAAGCTTATCCATAGATTTCTTAAATTAAAGCTTCTATTATCTAAATACTAAATCTTCCAAGCACTGGAAAGCTACATCTCAAATAAGTCGTTCTTAAATATGCTCGTATTAATTAAGTTATAAGAATCGAATAATTTACATCTTATTATAATATTATATTTATGGAATGATTATTCTTATCACTATTGGAATTATATTTCCCCTTCCTCGGTACTTTATTTAAAAGTACTCTCCAAACAGTTAAATCATGTACTCTGTCAATATTTTACTGTCTCAAAGCCGGTTCGATTTCCTATATAAAAATACATGCCGCAAAAACTGCATTCACTATTTAATAAGACGAAAAGGAAATCCCAATTTTACTTCTGCCTCGCAAGGAACCGAGTAAAGAGATATTCATAGACCTACTTCAAAACAGCTTCTAAAGTTAAAGAAAGAAAAAACTACGAGCTTTTTATAGATTTTCTTTTTGTTATACGAGTCAGAATTTACTCCAATAATTATCTCATTCCTAGATAAATATTTCAACAACTGAGAGAAAAGTGCAATGAACCTAACTGGGCTGCAAGGATACACGTTTCACCGTAGATATACGTACGCGGATATACATAGCGTACAATAAATCTGTAGGTTGTTTCGTATGCAACGTGGAGTCGAGCCGCGTATCAGGACATCTCCTTAGCAGAGTAGACAAACGTGCGGAGGTACGCGTAATTCGTAGTATCGGTATCAGTCATCATCGACAATAACCCGGAAACAGTGAGGCAAGTGACGCATCCTATGAAGGGTAACAAGATAACGGCGATGTCACGCAGTCGGTACGGCGGTATTGTTCCATCATTTGGTTCGTCGCGGTATCCGGGACAGAGACTGATAGAACGTCGACGATCGTCGAATACAAATCTACGAGCAACGCGAACAGAGCTGCTACTAGGTCGTATTAATAATCTACCGGAGAATTACTCGCCGCGCACGGTCACGTTCGCCATGTCGCGTCGTCGTTTCTCGACCGAGTCCCGGGAAAGTATAATTCGAGCTAACGAGCGTCGCGGAGACTATGGTTGCGGGCTGCGAGTATTCTGACTCGGAAGAAAGGCAGAAGTAAGTACAGGAATACGCGCCGGAAGAGGTGAGCGAACTGGTGCGGAGCTGCTGGCGACGGGGTAGTCCGGTGGTATGGGACACGGGTAGGTAAGTAAAGTCGGCGGCTGTATCGCGCTTAAACTTGGGGTTAATTCCCCTCGTTACATAGCGAAATGCCAGCGCACTTTCCTTAGCGATCGCACCACTCAGTCGCACGCTTAAGACCGCATTGCGGAATAGGCATCACCTCGTGCATAAGAAATCCTTTTTTCTTCACCTTTGATTCCCGGATTATTCTGCTGCCTTAGTTTGTTGTGTATATTTTGAGGATCATGGTCGTAATGCTTGCATTTCTGACGACGGTATCTGACGGCGTTGATTGTATCGTCGCGTTTTATGAGCCGTTTCTTCGCTTAATCGAACTGTCATGTAGTAACAAATGATGTTTCTGAAATTTTTCTTTATACGCTGCGTTAAGTATATTTTGTAGCGGATTTCAGCTGATTTCGAGTAGACATGTACGAAGCGTGCAATCTTTCTTTATCTTTGTTAGTAGAAAAATCGTATAGTAGCTTCCTGTGTTTGTATCGTAGTAGCTCATGCGACTATGTAATTTTTATCGAGTTTTGTTTGTTTTACGCATTGTTTTACGAAAAATTAACTCACTTTTATCGTTCAATTTTTTCTAATCTCGTGTCTAGCAGGAATTGAAATCTATATTTAAGAAATGGTAATCTTACTTTGTTTTAATAACAACCATTATGATACTTCGATATAATGACAGCCGAAAATCCAGCAACAAGCTAAGTTTATTTATCTCGGAACAGTAAAATTTCTATTACAAGGTTTCAATATTCTATAGTATAATTCAATTACTTTGCCACATTACCAACATCATACTTAAATATAGTAAATACAACACTTCAATCACGACACGTTCGATTTCTATGCGTCATTGACTAAAATACGAAGGAAGCAGGCAGCGATGCGAGCAGAAAGGGGTGCAAGTACGGTATTGGAAGTGACGAGTGAATGGGGTTGGCCTGGCACATTAGTTGGCGTATCCAAGTTCCAGGCATCCAATCTATTACGACCAGTTCGGCATTAGTAATGTGTCGACGGTAGTGGCGAACTCGGATATTCTGGTAGGGGTTGTCTGAAAAGGGGTGGAAGAAGGTGGCTGCCTGCGAGAGTCGTCGTTGCTGGATGGTTAGCGCGAAAGGTAGAAGCTAGGTTCCCGAAGGAGATTCGGTGGCCATGAGTAGACGGAGCGGCTGACAGAGATTCGACCGGGGAGCTAGAGGAGGGGGCCATGGAGTAGGCGAACACGACATCAAAACTTGCTTGAGCGAATCTAAACTAACCGAGTAACTCTCTGCGTTACGGTCCGCGATATACGTCGCAGCAGGGTGGTGAATTGGTGGCTGCTGATGGTGGTGGTACATATATGAAATGGAGGCCTTGTGACGTGAACCAAAAGTGAAAGAGAGATAGAACGATAAGACGAAAAGAGGGAGAGAGAAGGTGTTAAAGAGAAGGGAGCACGTATCGAGGGTGTAAAGCAGGTAGATGCAAGAAGCGCGACTAGGATGGGGCCAAGAATCAGAGAAGAAAGGAAGCATCTAGAAGGGGGCAGTATGTACGGAGAGAGCAATAGAGGAGAATGTGAGGTAACTTGCGCGTATATCTCAAAGCATGTATAATTCTGACCGCATCCTACCAAACTATGACATATTCGAGCATTAGCTATTCCAGCTGGATCCCAATACCTTCTCTCAACCTCTGGCAGACCCTTGAGCACGGCGGTCTTATTTCCCCTAACCATTTTGCTTCTCTCTACACCTACCGATCCATCCTCCTCTTCTAAACCGCATTCTAACACACCCTCCACCTCTCCCCGCTTGCTACCGCTGATTCTCCCGCAACCAAATCACGACGTGCACCGCGAACACGGCTTGTGACCGTCAACGAGCGAACTTTAACCGTACATAGAATCGGGATACGCCGCTAAGGCGAAGGAACGCGCCGCCGTTGCTTCGAGACTGGATGGTCTGGAAATCTCGAGCAAAACTTATCCTATCCGGTGTCGACGCGCGGTTGCTGTCGCGCCATACGGCTTATGACGTGCGGCGAAAGTATTAAGAAACCCTGTATAGATATCGGCGCGGTTCCACGCTGTCTTAACCGCCATCCCGCTCTTCAGTATCGGGAAGAAATTGAAACAAACAGCTGGAAGGTGGGAAAAACGACGTGTGGGTTGGGGATAAAGTTGCGAGGCAACGATAAAACAGCTGTAAACTCCATGAGAGATCAAGATAAACGGTTGCGGTGGATGAAGAAGGTGGATGAAGAGGCGCTCGTAGAAAGCGAGAGATAACTCTGGACTTACCTTGCCCGGGAAAAGTCCCTGGTTGAGGGCTGTTAAAGCTGCCAGTGCGGCTTCGTTGTCGGCGAACTCAACGAATGCGTAGCAATCACTTCCTGGTTATAAGGGTGGGTGGGAATCGCTTTGTTTTCCGCTTCTACCAAGTACCTTCTGCCTGCTTTCCTTTTAATATTTCACCCTTTCTTTGCGTACACATACAAAGAAATATCAACACATTGTTTTATGTTGTTTCCACGATCGAAGGGATGAAACTATTTTGAATCTATGGTTTTCATCGAAAGATTAAACTCGAACATTTGTTTCATTTTGCTATTAATCGCAAGCATTTAATATTTGTTTCTAATTATGCGTATAATATAAATTCATTTTATTTGTAATATATAATATATATATTAGGTGATATTAAGGGAAAGTCACACACAATTTTCTAAATAGAATAAATCGAAGAATAAATCGAAGAACTTATAAGCAAATAATTATACCGTATTTTAAATTACATTGAAGTGATTATGCCTTATCTCGTAATTTCTGTAACTTAAAATTCGTTCACGCTCGACGTTGCGTGTCCACAACAATATATTTTAATAGATTGCTAATTAATTAAACGATAAATGTATTCGTTCTCAGCTAGATTGATCTCTTGATAGATTTTAGTACATCGTGTCTTTTTCACAAAACCATTCGAAAAGATATATTTCTATCATCCATAATTTATTAAAAAGAATTTTTCTTCTAGGGATGAAAAAATATTTCGTTCTGAATGATTTAAATATCATTTTAGTCTTAACTTTGACAACTCGGGATATTTCACGCCCTATATTTCCAAATCCATATGTGTATGCACGCGTGGAAAGAAAATAGTGTGGGTAACAACGTGGTTGTTAAGGGCATAAGCTCGGTAGAACAATTGGGATTTCTTTCAGGAGCCTAGCGCAACGATGAAATGAACCGCCTTCCGTGGCTACTGAAATCAGACAAATGCTCTCGCTGAATGAACATCGTAAACCTTATTACGCGAGTTTATTCGCGAGAGGCATGCATATCGCGTTCATATAAATATAGACACGCGTGTGCAGTTGATGATATGTGACGTTCATCTGCAACCCTTCAACAATGCCGGAGCCCTGCGTTTATCACGAGGCAGCGTAATATAACGGTTTATCGTTCTCGCCGGCATCAAGAGAAAGGCGGTAAAGAGAGATGCTGTAAATTTTATTAACGTTCACGGTCCAAGCACCATTGTTACAAGATACAGATATATTTTCCAAGAAATATGTTCGCTATGGTTACAGGTTCCCTTTATTTTCAAGGCAATGAAAACACTGTGGAATATGAGCCACGGTCTTTGTCTGCAAACACAGAGAAGAACAAGATGAACGCGGTATAATCAGAACGATAAATTAAAAATTTTATGGTTAGGTCAACGAGAAACTTCGAAATCACTAAATTAAATTTTTAATCGGACTTCTGGCAATTATTTTTGGAATTACAAGTAAGCGTGTCCTATATTCTCTGGAATGTTTTCTAGAAATTATTCATCTTTTCAAGAAGTACATGTACTATATGCATCGTTTTGTGTTCGTTCATTCGTATTGCACGTTACTCTACATATAACATCATAGAATACGAAGTATTCTGAGTTGTTCCTTCTAAATTGTATTTTGTAAAATGGATCACTGTGCGTAATCAATTCTACAAAAATATCACCGACACCTACGCCATAGTATACTCAAACTGCTTAACAAATGAAGACCACATGAAAATACGTGATATTTATATTATAATATTGATTTATAAATGATTATGTTAAGTAAAAGATCAAAGATTATTTATGGTTCAGCCTTTACACGACGTGGAAAGAATTCATTCACATTAATGAAATTTTAAAAATTAGGAAAATCCAGGTGCTTTATTATCGAAATAATTATATACGTACGCTTAATGCGATTTGTAAAGCTGTTGAAAAGGTATCATTTCCGAGAACGTGGAGCGCAGTTGCGGTCCCGTGCCAGGAACCGGCAGTACTTTTGCGTCGAAAAATACGTAATAATGGAAAAACGCAGCTGGGCGTAAGTTAATTACAAGTAGCTAGTCGCAAGGGCGTTAATTACTTATTGTAACTTTCGCGTTAATTGCTAGCCGGTAATTGCTTTCGGTAATTGGCCATCCCCTTGCCTCGTTTACCTATGTAATCTCGATAGCCACACAGAGAGCTTATGGCCACTAAAATTTCCAAATGTCCGCCTAGGCTACTGTTCGAATCACGCGTTGATCGTGGATGCCCTTTAACTTCTCGTAACCCATCTTGGTGGTGGCGGACACGAAACGGAAACACACAAGCGAACGACAGGTCCAATGAACAGTGGGAAACCCGGACGTCCAATTTGAGGAGTTAGCGCGAGATCGAGAATTACTCCCAACTTTCCTAATCAGCTCCACTCAGTTTTCAATTCCTTTAATCTAATACTACTACATCGATTTACTGATCAAAGGCGACGCAGAAATGTATTCTAACTGGAGCGAAAGTCTCGTGTTTTGGTGTAGCACGCTCGATAAATGAAATTCGATCCAAGAGCGAATTTCGAGGTTTTATGATCGAGTTTTATAGCGTGACAGAATAAACATTTTTAATAGCTTGATAAGCTCGACGCATCTAACTCTATCGTTTTTACTTAAGTCTGTGATAGTATCGTTTCATTAAAATTTTCCTTTCATAGCGATAATAGAAACACGATCAACAATATGAAATTTATGTGTTCAACTGAAATTCTAATCATTATCGATAGTAATATTACGTAAGCATAATTTGAAGTGTTTCACTTATGTCATTTTAGACGATAAAGTTTTCCTGTCTGCTACTTTAGTTTTTCGAATCTTGAGACTGTTATATCTTATCCATTTCATTGTCAGTTTCATTAATTTTATACTCAAGAGATTTATTTATTAATTATTTGGAAACATATTCACCTGGTCGCTAAAAACAATGCCATATTAGTATTACATCTTCTTTTGTTATCTAAGTATTTGAAATGTTTGAGTTTGTGAATATCCAACAGGGGTACTATATAAATATAATATTAAAATTTCAGAGGAAAATTTCGGTATTTTTAACCGGACTGACAGATCCTTTTATATCTTCCTCTCGTTTTTGAATGCGTTTTATTCCCTGGAATTTTTCATCTCGTGTACGAGCGTTAGTTAACAGACATACCGTAAAAACAGCTTTTTGTCACACGAGTAAACATTATGTACAATTTCATCAATCTTGTTTCGGTTATCATGTTTCAACTTCTGTTTGAATTTTGTTACGTTCTCGCTTTAATCGATGGGCGCTTGTCCCTTTCACCGACACACCACGAATTTCCATCCTTTGTATCTCTCACTTTTCTTTCGCAAATAACTTGAAAAATTTTTAAAGCGTACGACGATCACCGCGTAGAATTTTAAATCGCCAAGTGTAAATTGGGATACACGCTTTAATTGTGCCAGACAGCGGGACGATAAAGATTTTTAATGAATGCTATTTAACGCCCTTTCGATGGTAGACTGCTTTTTACGTGAAAACTATTCGGCAACCCGTTATTATTTACGAGCGTTGCACATTATCCAGAAAATATGTGATATTTGGCGCCGTTCGTTTCTACCGTCCATTAATCTCACGGACGAAAATTGGTTTGCATTTCGAAAATGTACCCCTCCCCTCCATCCCTTACGCTGGCAACAGTACTTCCATTCGTCGTTTGTCGGTAAAATACGATATAAAATTACATCCCCACCTCTTTTGTTACAAGCTTCATGTTACTCGTTACTCCTAAAATTTCGTCGATTATGAATTTAATAATTGGACGCTATTACATATATTATGTGTTAAAAAGGATCAATAGAAAGGGTCTTTGCTTTTAATTTTACACTCTATATACTTTTGTTATTGAATCTTCGGTATTTCGATTTGTTTCAACTTCCCCAACTTTACAGTAAAGTTAGATGCAATTACATTAGGAAACTGTCACTTGCGTGCTAATTACGTCACTTCAATCAGAATTTGTAGATACACGTGTATTATTCGATACTGGTCTCTTGAAATACAATTAGAAGACAATTCTTAAGAAAGGGAAATATTTACATCTTCACCCTCCTGCTTGATCGTAAAAAGAAATATATACACCCTGCCACTCAATTTCCGCCGCGACTCCACCTTTGAGTTCTATCCAATTCACCAGTCATCAGTTACTCCACTTATTCCCGAAATCAATTTATACGTTTCACCGACTAATTTACCCGACTTTCTCCGCAAACAATTCGTCTCGTTGTTACTTAGTCGATCGTTTCCACTGTGCTCCCTTTGGCCACATGAAAAGAAATTACGTAGCAACGGAAAACAACAATTCGTTGCGCCGGTTAATCAAAGCGTCGACGACTTGAGTGGTTCCACGGATAGTTAGCCGTCGCGCTATATCCGATTCGAAGGGACGATGACGCTCGGACCGGCGGACAATATCGACAGATATTGACAGAGCGTTGCAAGGTGCGATCCAGCTGCCTGCATTTCGGTGACGGCGGTACCACATTAGCCTCGCTGTTTGTATTTGGACAGAGGGAAGCGCTGGACATTGTAATTAGGCACGACACATCGCGCCCCTGGGACCAGCACCGGGTACCTGCTCCACTCCAGCCTCGGTTCGCCCTCGATCATCCTGTGTTCTGTCCTACGTTCCCCAAGCTGCCTACTACGACCCGGTCAGCCGTTAGTCCCAGAAGCAAACTGGTCATCTACCGATCAAGAGGAAAGGGTAAACGCGCCTCCTACACGGAATTCATCTGGTCGAAGGGAGAAGCTGTTAAGGGCGGTCGAAAAGGGGCAAGCTTCCGCACGCTGGAAGAGGGTGGCATGCTCAACGTCCTCGTGGAATGTAGCCCCAGTGCGCACGTACTTCATTTCGGCTGATTATGCCCATTGCTGACCGCTAACTACCGCCTACGCGTCTGAACCTATGGTCTGAGCTGACTAGCCTTTCCTGCTCTGCATTAGCTCGTGCTTAACGATAGAGGACCGAGATAGTTGTTGCGTCAACTACTTCGATATCGATACCACATATGTGACCGAGTAGCGTAGCGAACGTGTGTGCGATCTGTGGATGGTGGGCCGTCGTACGTTCAGCGCACGTTAAATCACTCCCTAATGGATGGACCCGCTAATCTCTGATAGACTGCACGCTACCGTTTCTCCCCTTGTCCTCTTCGTTCCATCCTAGCTTAATACGTTTCCTCTCCTGCTAGATTTCCTCGCTTCTCTACGACCCTCCTTCCTCTTCGGATCGTGAGCTCTGTGTACTTATGGTACTGCTGTTGCTGCTACTGCTGCACCAGCTGGGATCGAACATGCACGCATGTGTTGCGTCGTTAATTCTGCCCTCCGACCGGTGTCCGTGCCTTTTGTTGCCAGTTCGAGGTTGTTCCCTCGGGATTTACTGTGTTGTTCCATTATAACTGCGAGCCTTTTTTTTCATTCTGAGCACGAAGATTTTGGTTTCAGACGATTACTGCCGCGCGCATATGTAGTACCGCGCGGTGCTATAAGTTAAAATACCTTACGACGAGGCGAAAGTATCTCCTTGCGAGAGGATACAGGCATGAAATATTAATGCTGGAGTAACGAGGATAGTGAAATGCCAGGGTGAAAATATTCAAATGGTCAGGATTTCAGATTCAAGTGTTTTTTGCAAACATTTAAATGGAAAGCCGAAATCTACGCCACTTTACGCCATTGTACGGTACATTTTGCATCCGACTTTGCGAGACTTTTAGTTTTACGCTGTCAGAAAGTAGTTGGAAGCTCCGTGTTTTTTTAATAGTTAAATGTCAATTATATATTCCAATTATTAGTGTATTCCCATTCTTATGTTTTGTACCGTTTTCATATACGTACCTTGTGATGATCTAATTTTCCTCTTCATGAACATAAAATTACAGTCCCTGTATTTTTTGATGCAATATATAAAACACGTAGGTGTTTAACTTTCGAGATGTGCATCAGAGGTACAATTATGACGGATCCTGCAGAGTTCGTAATAGCTTCCACGTACCAATTTCGACAACAGTAGGACTGAGTATAATTGATCGTCGTTCATAGAAATTCTTCAGGGTCGGTTAACGATGCGCGGGACCCTTTGCCAGGAATTTAAACTGCGATCAACAGTTCAACAGCGGCGAAATCACACGAAACGTAGGAAATAAGGGAACGTTAAAGCATACGAAACGCATAACACAAGGGAAACGCTTTTAAATATAGAACCGTAACAGGGGGCGAGGAGGAGGAATGGACGAAACGTTCGAGTTTCATACGGCACAAGCCGCAAGCTTTAAAAGCAACCACAGAGGACACGGAAATTTCAGAATAAAATTCTGCCCTGGACTGCGTCACGCGATGCAACATTCCACGGAGGTTCGAGAATAGAGAAGAAAGTTTCGCGCGCTCGGTGTACCGCAGTTAAATACATATATATTTTTTCCCAATTTTTTTCCCTGTCTACTCGGTCCTCCAATCCCTCGTTCACCCATCCCCCTGTGCCGGATAACAACATGCAGCCGTACCTGCGAACAGTCCACTGTACTCTCGTCATGAAAGGTGTATTACGTGTACCTTGCAGAAATTCACGCAGCTCGCAGAAGAAACTTGGCGTGCCAGAGAACGGTAAATTTTCACTCTATGCACAGTGAAAGAGGAGAGGGGGAAGGAGGAACTTGCATAAAATTTTATGAACAATCAATTAGCTCTCAGGAAGCTTCGATAATCCGTCAGGTCAATTTGCACGGTGCTTTGAAAATCTTCAGACTTCCGCTCACGAAACGGGGCAGGAACCGAGACGCCGTTATAGAAAGGCATAGTAGGTTATCTTTATCGCTATCGCGTTTTCAATTTTGAGAACTTCTGCCACGCAAACTAGGAACGATTCGGTGTCCCGTTTACATTTAGTTTATCGTGCGATTGATAATCGTCGATAGACTAATGTGGAGTGTCTTTGTTCGGTGTCTTGATAATTTCAATGGTTACAGTAATTTCAATTAATTACAAATAAAATAATTCCTGGAAGACACACTATCGTTCGTAAGTTTCTGGCAATTTTGACCAAGTTTGTAATGTAAAATATAGGATTGTTAACGATATACATAAACTAGTAACAAATGGATGATTAAATGAAATACTTGTCATCTTCTTACGTAATCAACAGATCATAGAATATTTTATTATTTTATTAATCTATTAATACATTCACTAATTTGAAATCCTATTGCTTGAATCAATCGTGGTAATATATTTAATCACGGCATCGCGACATCTTCCTTGCAGAACTTGGAAACACGCCATTCGCGATATATCACGGATACAGTACAAATATTTTCAGTAACTTATTAAAGTATATCTCTAATCGAAACGATTGAACGAGGATTTTATCGTAGCCGGGTGACGACGCACGTTAGCAAAATGTGGGTCTCGATTTGATACGCGAGCTTGGGAACCGACCCACTTTCCACGACGCCTTTCTCACTGCAGAAAGAGTGAAATCGAGGGTAAGATGGCCAAGGGTGGATAACCTGATCTGGTCAGGCGATCTTTATTGCCGAAAATCCATTATTTTCTCCATTAGATCGCTCGGCCCGATCTTCCGGCGCAGGCATTTTCGTTTAGCAGTTTTTCTTCCGATTCACGTCGTTTATGACTACCAGTCGACTCCAGCTTGATCCCCATCCACCATTCCGCGTATTCTGCGCCTTGGACTATCTCGCACCTTCGATAGCTCGTTTCAAGCCGGTAAATCTCTCGTCGATCTCTCCGTTCCTCTGGCATCGCGGTTTCGACGCTTTTTATCGCACTCGCTTACCATCACCCGTAAGCAAAACAGTCAGTGCATCGCCGCGCTGACAGCTTAAAGCGGAACGTTTTATTCCAAGCCGAAAGGAATCGCCGCCATTTCAGATAAAACAGATGGATCTGATGGAATTTTATGATGGCATCGAGGATTTAAGAGAAGTTGTGGGCGATGATTACGCCGCGTTGGTTCATTCGAAATATCGATTTTAAGAAACTTATTGCTGGATAGTTCTGTTATATCGCGATTGCATTCTATAAATATTTCATTATTTATTTCTTGACGTGATTCGCGTTGTATATTTATTTCGATAAGTGAGATAAGTGGAAAAATACGATAAGTACATTTTTGTTAATTTTCTGACCCTTATGTCACTTGATGATTAGAAGAAAGCGTTTTGTATCGTTGATAACATTGCTAAAATACTTAAGTCAGATTTCAATCAGGTAATGATTTGAATCACGAAAAAGGTTCGTCAACAGCGAGAGAAATTTTACGTTAAGAAGGTTCAGAATGAAAAATAAGTCTACATTTTAAAAATATTATTTACTGTTAGCAGAATAGATGATGTCTGGTTAGTATTTTCGAAACTTTGTTAATCAAAATGTATTGTCCGAACCAGCCACCATAGTTAATCAGCTAAGCGGTTAATACGCCAAACAGGTTAATGAACTAAATAGGTCAGCCGGTCAAATTGATTAATCAACTGAATTGGTTACCTAATTAAGCACATTGATTAAAGTCAGGCAAATAATCGTGGTCATATTTTATCTTGTATCATTACACGAGTTTATTATTATAATGATCGACAATATCTATAAAAGCACGAGTCTTGCTGCTATTAAATGTTACTAACGGCTATTTCAATCTATAATGTGTCGTATGTTTTGTGTGTTCACTTCAAATGTTTAACGTTCTGCTTTAAATGTATATGAGATCAGAAAAAAGTAATCCATTATATCCTGATTTTGACGGAGTGTACCTCCTACAAATTTATTTTCGGTTTTTAAATAATTCAGGAATGGTCACGGTGGTTAACACTGTTTACCGTATGTCCGTCAATTATTCATTATTAAATTATTTGTACATTCAATTATTGATTATTAGTAGAAATTAAATTTGGTTTATAGGGGAACGTAATGATCGAAAGTGATCGAACGATTGCAATTTGACATATATGTGGATATGATTACGAGGATTGAAAAGCATAAAAATGTTGATTAGAGAATACGAAAAATCTGTGTTGTAACAATTTGTGGAAATATTTTAATTTCATTTTTACAAATAGTAAATACTTTCATATTGCATATAACAGTGTTAACGTTCATCGTAAATTTTGACACATAAATTAGTAGTATAAAGTTAATAAAACAAAGTTATTAAAATACAGAAGAAATAATACTGTTATAAAATAACGAATACCAATTAATTTGCACAATTAACCGATTAAATTGATTAAGTGTGTTCTATAAATCTGTCTAAGGTGTATTTCATAAATTTGCATACGCCTTCATGCACGTTTTTATATTAAATATTTTCCCGTAGCTTGAACGCGTTCGTGATAACATAAAGCTGGGAGCCGTTAAGAGCTTCCACGTTGTCCTTAATGCAAACGATAAAAGTGTACCAGGTGATCCTGTAAGCTTTTATGTAGCGGCTCCAATGTGTGATATAAAGTTAATAAATTACTCTGCAAAAAGTTACTTCCTGAAATGTAAACCTCGAATGAAGGAAGAAAACTCAGACATATGGCAATAATTAATCGAATAAATACAAATTTTTTATTACCATGTAATTAAAATATAGAATCTATTTAAATTGATAACTTTGATATTTGAAATGTTTCGTGATACTTTTATTTCATAAAATATTCTATGTTTAAAAGATTACTCGAAACTCTTTTAGAGGATGGAAAAGTGCTGGGTGTTTCAAACTTGAAATTTCATGAAGAATTTTACAGAAGGTGTTACACGTACAATGAATAATAAAAAATACCAGAACAGATGAACTTCCGCTAAAATGCTACGGACATATTTCACTTTACATATTTTGTCTGAAATAATAAATGTAACATAAGCGTAGACTGATCGTCATATCATATATGTATGTATAATTCCGTCACGTTTGTGTGTTATAAAAGACAATAGAATAAATGCACATAATATATAGTTCACAATAATGTAACTTATCTTCTAAACATTTTTTCTCTAGGAACGAATTTCAAAAGATCGACATACTCATAACAATTTTCTATGATAAACGTTGAAATATCTTCATAAATCACTGTATATATTTTACAGAACTACCAAGCCAAATAAGCCAGCATTCCTGTTGCACATATATTAACATAAAACGTTCTTTTCTTCAACTTGAATGCATGGAAAATGAACAAAAGGATGCCACGCAGAATACAAAATGTCTCATATTTTAAAGTAAACTCCACCATTTTATCCGACATAGTACAACATTCGTTAGCGTCGATAGAAGCTCAAAGCTTGATGAAAATGAAAATGTGCAAGGGTAGAAATGGAATCTAAAAAAAAGGGGGGGGTGGAAGAAAAATTCGTTGTCAGCATGTTGGAACCTCGTGTCGCGAAACAATGCGTCGGTGTAATTCTTAAAAAATCGTCGAACATTTTCGACGAGCGCGGAATACAGAACGAGGGAAGAGCGGAGGAGAAGCACGTCTCGATGGTGACTAGATATTCCGCATGTTCTCGTCGGTGCTTGGTTCTCATTCATCGCCGGGGCCCTATGAAAAATCTCCGTGCGACGATATCCGGAACGACAATGTATCCGACGACTGTAGGATGCGCCACTAGGGTGTAAAATATTATGAAAATACGTAATGGCTGATAATGGTTAAGCCACGGATATGAGCCTGGAGCGCGGTCGGTATTGCCCCTCAGGAAACGGACTTTTATGGGGTTTTTACAACGCTGTGTTACTCGACGGATGCTACGGGCCCGTGCATAACCTCTCGCCTGGCTACAGCTTCGCTGCAAAGCGCAAAAAAGAGTAATGAAAAAGCCGACGCTGCCGTTTGAATGCTGTGTTATGGACTGTATCTAAAATGGGTCTCTTGCGAGTCTGCCATTCAAGCCACCGTATTGAAGTATGCAAATAGGCGTGCCCCGTCCACAGCCGGAACATACGAGTCTTTGCATATCTATGCGTGCTTACTTTCGTTTTCGCGCCTTTACCGAATCAATCGTCCTTCTTCGCCGTCGACCAGCCAATATCTTTCTTTCTCTTGCAAATACATGGTCGACATCGGTCAGAAAAATTGGCACTTTTATAGGAGATTGTACAATCTCGTTTATAAATATCAGAACACCTGCTGGATTCGAACGAAATGTGATAATTAAGGACTGTGCTTCGCCGATGTTGCCGCAATTGTATTGATAATGTGAAAATCATCTTCGTTGATAGAAACGAGAAAGAAAATGAGGCTACTGTCTATGTAAATGTCTTGTAGCTTCTATGTATATCTTTGGAGTGATTTCAAATTTCATCAATATAATAACAGTCGCGTTTCATTACCGTGTTAATTAAACTTCAAAACGTTTTATATAATATATATAATGGATGGTAAAATGTCCAAGTACTTTCGCGAGTCATTGTATACGTTGTAATGAAATAAATTATAGGAAGTGCCAAGTAACGCAATGATTTTCAAAAAAACGGCGTTTAAAATTCAGTATCGCCATTAAAAGGATGTAAAAAAATTTTAACGTTTCACTCTCTATCTCTTGAATCAGCTGTCAGGGTTGAATGTTTGCGACTTTTATCATTGTAGCTGTATGATTGATGTAAAACGGAGCTCTCCATTTTATATCTATAATCTGAAAGGCATTCCGTTTCAAGCGTGTCAACTTGTTACATTTGATACAGAAACTATAACAGTATGAGAAAACGCTATCTGATCTATAAATTATGGAGAGTCAGACTTAGTAAATTTATTGATTTGGCTTCTGGTTAAATGTCTCATTGTTGTCACATATTCCAGGAAAAGAAATACGCGTCAATAGAATTTTAAAATTCAATACCTTTACGAATATACTATGTAGCTGCACTTTCGTTGAATAAAAAGAGAAGGGAAATTGAGAAAGGAATATTGTATTCTTATGAGATTTCAGGGAACAATTTGATAATTATTTTAGGTTTATATGAATATAGCAGAAGAAATTGCAACAAGTCACATTTTAAAACTCAGTGCATTGTCGATAAATTTCATGGTACCAAAATTTTGCTTATGTTTGACTTTATTTCCATTTTCGCTTTATAACCCTAACAAGCCTTTTATTTTTTATTGTATCAAGAATCACTCACATAGCACTTAACTTTCAGTTCGTAAAAGAAACTACAAGAAAACGTGTAATTTTTAAGATTAAGAATTATATTGAAAATTAACAATAATTTCTCTTATAAATATTCCAACAAAAAAGAGTCAAATATGTCTACATGATCAGATTGCGGATTTTTATGCGCGTTTATGCGAAATTTTAGAATGCAGAAATACATAGAACGCCCGTAATGTGCAACAAAATATTAAGTGCCCAAAGTATAGTATTCCTTACAATATTTAGCACAATATATTTTTAATCTTATTGGTAAAAATATGAATTTCGGTATATATCCGCAATCAATACGTTATTAAAGCTGTCCCACAATTTCCTACATCTCTCAACTATAAAGTTTATGGCGCGTTCTAATTCGCGTCTTCCGTTTCCTTACTCAAAAATGGATTCTCCCTGCTTGTATTTCCTCTATCGGCTTTACCAAAGAGCCGCGATCACCTACGTAGCTATGTATATAGCTGTTTGTATATCTTGGCAAAGTAAAGAGGTCGGAGAAGGCCGCTTCGTAGCCGCTTCGGGGCCGTCGATATCGATAAAAGTGTCGCTGCCTTTTCCACCCTCTTCCTCGTTTCTCGATCCTCGCTACCTCCATGCTCTTCTAGAACTTGCAACAGTCTGCTTGGCACCCCAAACCCCTGTCAGATCCCCGAAATCTAAATGATTCGGTTATTTCTGGAAGGTTGCTGGAGGCGTTTCTCTTCCAGCGGCCTCGCTGCAAAGTGATTTCCCTCGTACTGGTAATCCTGAATTCGATCGATCGGTTTGGTTGGTCGCGTGAACCAACAACACGGTGACGCGAGGCCGGGTCATGGAAAAATTTTAATATATCTGTACGGGATAAGCAAACAACGGTAAAAATTGAACGGGGAAAAGATTAAGGACTGGATTAATGTTCAGATGCTCCATGAAATTCATTGGCATGCTGTATATATATTTAGATTGTCTTATCGTAGGAATTTTGTACGAACATCTTCAAAAAGATGAAACGGTAGGGTTGCAAGATAATTTTACTTATTAATCAAATTATAAGTATAGTTACTTACGAAATTATAGCGGAGTGTTATTGTTCTATTTTCATTTGATCTCCAAAATACTCCGCACATACCTAGAGAAGACACAGTTTAAATAATACATAGAGAAGTTTAAACAGTACACTGTATGCGTGAATACGCATCAGAGTTTAATTAATGCGCTAGATAATCACACATCTGGCTTTAAATATACTACACAGTTATATATCAGAGCACAAACAGAATCACAGTATATAGAGCAGATAGAGAGATAGGGTTTAGAAACACATATGTAGAGTAGCCTAGCACGTATTAATAAACAACTACTGTCAATAATCCTGCAATTCTACACGGTTCAAAGTCTGCCAATACTTGGACGATCCTCTGAGTAAATTAATCGGTACACCATTTGCAACTTTTACGAAACTTGAACGATCTATTTATCTTCAATTCTTGAATACATTGTTTTGAATGCGTTAAATTATGAATAAATTTCGTTTGAAAATAAGTCGGTTATTGTAAGAAGATATGCGTACATTATTAATAATAAAGAAACATCCAGAGATGTAACATCGACTTTCTAAAGAACTTTTGCTGTGTGTTACAGTTTAAATGGCAGAAATTATGAGAAATTGTGAGAAGAGATATACTTCTTAAAAATTGGAACTATCGTGTATAATAGCATCTAAGGTATGTACATATAGCTACATATTAGGAAATTAGTTTTTTAACGTATGAATATAAGTAGATAAATATTTTTGAGCCTACGTATTTTCTAATAATACTTTTTTATAAATATATTGTATGACAAAAAATACAACACAAATTAATGTATAAGTATTAATTAAACTTTTAATGTTGAACGCCTATATTTCAAGACATGGGTCGTATCTAACTGTCGTTCTTGTAGCATAGCAGTTTAATTAATTTTCCATTGACCGTCTCATTTTGCAGAATTGATAAGAAAGAGAAACGCTGAAATATCTTTTCTTCTCGTCCAACCGAGAATTCATTTTCTTTATTGAGCCATATCCGCGACGTAAAGTCTTAATTTCGCTCGGTGGTGGTTTTGGCAGAAAGTAGTACGATATCTTACGGGCACGCGGAACGGGCCAGGTATCCAGGAATAGGAGCAGAATAAATAAAGAGAAACAAGAAGAATACCAGGAACGTGCGGAAAGCGTATAGGTGGTCAGTTTCTGGTGTCTGGTACCAACGTGAATGCCAACATAGGCCTGAATAAGAGGGTGGATTTCAGAGGCTTTAATATGAATAGGTATACCACTCTATATGTACTCTATTTCACCTACTGCAGCTATCGCGTATGATATAGGTAGAGGGTAGGTTGTGGTCTTGCGAGAAAGAAAAGGAGAGTCGATAAGGAGAGAGGAAGAGAGGAACGAACATACGTATATATTTTTCAGGGAAGAGGGCCAGCCAAACGCCTAGAATTGCCTCGCCTCTTCCGTGTTGGTGTCCACTACGATTCATTACCTCTCTATTCATCGACATTACCGACGGTACGTTCTGTTGGGTCCTCGAAAATCACCCTCCGCACCATTTCTCTCCTACCATCCCTTCGCCACTCTTCAACGTCCTTTGACACTTGGCCCTGCATCAGCTATCTCGAACGTCACTAGAACGATGGCCTTGTTCTACCTTTATTCCTAATGCTGATCAATCAGTGGACAAATAAAATAAATGTCGATGTGGTTTCGACTAATGACAACCAGGTCCGGGTAAAACTTTATTGTCAATTTTGATCGTTTTTTTTTTTGTGTGAGTGTTTTAGTATGGTATTTCAGCGAATTACCAGGTTCATTTTTATTGTATTTATTTTAGTAGGTATTAACCATTCCAAAATATTTTCTTCTAGTTAATCCTTCTTTTTAAACTATCATTTTCATTATTTATTTTTTAGGAATATTCGTTTAAAAGATTAAAGTTACTATCTAAGGTTACATCATAACTATCGTTTGAATTTTTGTAAACATATGTCTTAATATTGGGTAAGTTTTATCTAAGTATATATACTTGTAGATATACTGGAATTAAAGAGATTTCGTTGATCATCTATTTTATAAATTTGCTATCAGAATTGATAAAATCGAAGTGAACTTTACAAGATTAGATAAATTTCACTTACCTATTTGTGTATTAAAATAGCAACTGGAATTACAAAGATCAACACGAGTCGATATTTTTTAACTGCAGGTTCCTCCGTGACTGCAATTTGCTTCCAACAATGCACAGTATCTAGTAGCACATTGCAGTGTGCCAGTGATATAAATATATTTCCATGTGTTACGCGATACGTTTTCCCGTTTTTCATGTTTTCATATTTCGGACGCGAACTGTAATACACGGAATACGCGTGTCTGCATACATACGTATTGAATTATATTCACGTATTATTTTGTTTTCCCGTTGCTGCTAATAGGCGCGGCTGCTGAAAGCCTCTTAATTTATTATGAGCGTCGTGTGTTGAAGCGGCGCGTACATTATGTACGATTTTTGGCAATTGAACATCACATATGAAACACAGCTACTAAAAGCAACCATTACGTTTTCGCAGTTTCAGCCGCTTTTAACGAGAGTATAATTTAACGTATCGACACGCTTGCAAATGGCCTTTGAATTTTTAGTATTCGCAATATCAATATTATACGTTGTAAAATAAATTTTTCGTTTCGTATGATCGCGTTTCATTGTAGTCAGTGAAATTATTTCGCTTATCTAATAAGAATTCCAACTTCTCCACTTACTTACGCAATATTCAGGTCTTATAAAGTAGAATAAGTAACTACAAATTTAAAATGAAAAATGAAAAATTGTAAAAATTTATTTCTCTTTATGGACAAAAATTTTTCGAATTTTACTCCATACATTTTAATTTCTAAAGTTACATCAAGTTGCGATATATCTAAAGAAATTAAAGATATATGTATGTACATACAAGAATTTCTTAATAGAACGTTCAGTTTCAAAAATGATGATCTAATCAAAGATTAATATTTAGCATACCAGTGTAAATCCCATTATGTTCAGTTCTTCAGCAGTTATTCAAGGCGCGTTTCATGCTCCTCGGCGTAGCATAATGAGATACCTTTTGAAAAACGTTCCTGTACACGAAAGAATGTCATGTATTAGCTAGGTATGCGATGTAATGATCACATTATACGGTATATTGTGTTTCTTCAAGTTTATGCCCACTAGAGATAATCGAAACGCCAAGCTTGTGTATACACGTAAGAAAATGACGCCCTTAACCAGCAAGTAGAATAATAGATTATCGCAAACAACGCTGTTTATGTTCTTCGCCAGCATTCTCCTGTTCACCATGCGCAACCTTCTGCAACAGCATAATGAACAAATATTAAAAACTATAAATTCATTCATTATCTCTCTCATTCTCCTCCATCTGCAACCAGTACCGTTTGCCGTTCGCTATTTTTAATGAAATTCACACCGCCTTGGCTCTTGACTTCGGCTCGTTTTTTCCTTAGCTCCATAAAAGTCTTTTATGTAAACAGGTAATGAAAGAGTTCAATTTGAAAATTGATTTCGCTTATTCAGTACCTTGGTAGAATCGTGGCTACGTATACGTTCAAATGTTTTACGATCCCGATTTGATTCGAGTTTCATAAATCAGAAATTCTTAAATTGTTATTTACAGCAGAAAAATTCCTGTTATCGTCGTGAGTGTTCGCTTTAAGTTAAGCGCTATAATTTATATATTCTGAAGTTTCTCGCGTATTCGTAATTCATTTAAATGTTATTATGAACTCCGAAAGGAAAGGATAACAGAAAGTGATATCCGGAAGCAAATCACGTTTATGTCTATCATGAAATTTCATGAAATGATGAAATTTCACCTCAACATAATTTTATATTTTCTACATTTAGGAATTTGCTATTCAATTTTAGACGAAAAGTAGAAAAATTATTGTTTCCTACGGTTAGGAGCCACAACACGATGGTATTACACATAAAATTGGCTGAAATTTCACGCACGATAGCCTTTTAGTATTAAATATTTTTCAATAGTAATTGACATTTTAAGAATCTACTGTAAATCGTATCATATTCAAATCCCTAGAATTAAAAGCCAGAAGAAACGAAGACACGAGTCGCGGTACTGTAGTTGATGGTCGATTACCGTCAAGAGGAAAGCCATTTCTAGCGTTAAATATTCATAACGATCAGTGGAAAGTTTTCGAGTTTCGGAAAGAAAGGCGCGCCGTGAATTTTCCCGAGAAAATCCGTCGGCGGAGTGTGCGGAGAAAATAATAGCGCGGTTGCCCTCTCCCGTTTTAAACGATCGAATACGTCCGCGCCACGCGACGAGATTTATGCGTCGATTATTTATCGCGTCCCTTTCGTCGTGGAAAATAGAAAATATGCTTAAAAGGGAGAACAGGCCTCTCTTGCGCACGCGTCCCACGACAACAAGCTTGCGATACGTATATTTAAAATCTCATTTATATTGTCCTTGCTATCTATCGGTACATAAATTTACCCATTGAAAGTTTTCCCTACCTGTTATAGAAATATCGCGAATTTTTCTGGAAAATGCACACGGGTAAAAATGTATATAGGTAAATATGACAATTTTATTTCCCTACTTGAGGATTAAGTTCAAATCGTATTTGATATTTATGTTTCTGTAAAACTAACGAGTCTTTTAATTTTTAAGAATCCTGCAGTCAACCCCTCAAAAATGCGTGTCAAAAAATACATTCTCCTGGCTTATATACGCTCATTATTAATGTGCGTTCAAAATTTGTCATCATATTCAGTGAGCGAAAATATGCGTTGCAGTTAAATCTTCTTTCCTTATTATAAAATTGCGTCACGTCCAAATATGTCTATTACGTTGTGATATATTTGTGGTTCCTTGACTTTCGATCGTGTATTTGCTAAATGATAGTACCTTCTGCTTTGCTTCGACGTCTTATGAACATTCCAGTTCACTTCTGAAACCGTTTCGGATCTGCCCTGAAGAAATGGACCGGAATGTCCGTGAAACGTCGGAACAGAGCGAAACGTACTACGAAGAGAACGATCGGAACTGATAGAACCGCAAATATGTCATCTAATAAATATCGTGAAAATTTAAAATCTAAATTATGTCATCACGAAGTCCTATATTTCTTATCAGTCGGAATGGAACAATAGACTGCACCTGTGCTGGATTAGCGATATAGTAAATCCATTAAGGAGAACCAAGAAAATTGGCTTTCGACGGTGTACGGAGCGTGTCGTTAAGACTCAGTGAGACGTAAATTTTGATGTTGAATTTTTCTTCGAATCGATAGCTTCGGCAAAGGCACTAACCGGTCCGCGAATAAACGGTTCTCCTGCAATCCTCAGAATTTATTGACGCAAACGCGGTTCGGTAGATGCCATTTTCCTTCGATAAGTAATGCAACGATGTTATAAAGGACACTCATAACTTATTCCGACAAGTCCACTCGTAAAGGCGGAGAGACGCGGCCCAGCGGAAAAGGGAAATACAAGACGTGGAAATAAATAAAGGAAGCCGATCTAACGTGCTTACGGAGTAAGGTAACCGGTTTGAGATGGTTTAAAGCTGGGTCGCCCAGGGTCTGGGTTCAGGTGGTGTTGCAACCAATATCGTAAATCCAGATCGACTTTGAGAGAGAAAGAGTGAGAGAGAGGGGCTTTCTCACGCTCTCCCCTCCCCTTTACAACCGCTATGCCGCCTTCTTTTGCATCTGTGCAATATCTTCATAAAGTCGTCGATAGGATTATGAGGCAGTGGATTCTACATGAATTCTACGAATGGCCGCGCAAAGATGCTGTTGCATTCGATTCCGAACATCGCGCAAATTCGGTACGACGAATAGTAACTCGCTCGTAGAATACTTTCCATATCTTTTACATATACTTTTGCATTGTTTCTTGTAAGTTCCATTCGTTTCTTCATGGTTATATAAGAGCTCTGAATAGACGCAGTGGGATCAGTGGAGAAGTAACATTTTATATTGGTTGAAATTGGAACGTATTCTTTTATCATCACAGTGACTCATGAAAGTACTTGAACACTTTACCACCGAATGCTTTTCTAGATATATCATGTGTATTCTAGGTGTATCATATGTAAATACAAATTCAAATTATGTAACGGTGGATATTTTCTTAAAAACGTTTGAAACGAAATGTTGGAAAGAAATCGAAGACACTGCAGTATCCTTCTGCTCTCCTGGAGAAAGGCAAACGTGGAAAAGCGTAATTTTTGTTGTGAACCCGTCAATTTAGAAGTCAAGCTGTACCGAATAGAAGAAACGTGGAAACAATTTCACAAATCAGAGAAATAGGAACGAATGCGTCATTCGCTATTGCACGATGACTATTGATTGATTGATAGCGATCACGCACCTTTGTTACGTTATTTTGATTAGCTATTTCATTCGCTACTCATTTATAGTACTTTGTTAAGAAAATAAGTCGGGGATCAGCCGACATGGGCTTGGAACGTGACTTTGGTGTACTTTAATTTACTTTGAAATGTTTAAACTATTGTATTATCAAGCAAATTTCAATTTATACGCATGTTTAGAAGAAATATAAATTTTTGCATTGATAACGACAAGTCTTTTAAGTTTGTTCGATCTTCTAGATTTTTTCGTTGTAAACTTTGTCGCTCTTTAAAGTTGTTGAAATAGATCTTCGGCGATTCTTATGAATTTTAATGGAATTACACTCGCCGGATCACTTACTGTTGTATATTGTATCAAGAATCTCATGTATGATATCTGATATATTTGATACGTATATAAGATTAGGTAATAGCGATGATTTTGATATAATCTATTTTGAAGTCACTTTATGTTGTCATTTCAGACGTAATATTTGTAATAATACACAAGGTCGATCAATTTACTGTCCCAGTTGTTACAGCTATCGATAAAATACTTTGTTTCTTCGAGCAAAACTTTGATAAAACTAGCAAATAAGAACGAAAGAAATATATGTATATTCAATCCATTCCAAGATACAAATTGATATATAAATGTTGCAAATTTAATCATTTTTAATATTATTATAGTAACATATATATCGTAATAAATACATTATATTATAAACGCTATCCGTTTCTGAATGCTTCGAAAATATTTTTTACTGTACTGAGTAATCCATTAACAAGTCATTTAAACTTTTTTCCGATTATTAATTACAATCACTAAAAAGATATAAAAAAGATGTAAAAAATCTTGTTAATATCTTGTCTACTCATTTATTAACAGAAATTTCTCATTCCCTTGTACAACGTGAACAACGACGATTTAACAAAATAAAAAATGTAATATTTGGTATCGATTCGTCAAATTCAAACTACCAGAGAGTAACATTTAATATTTTATATCGCCCAATATTACTTCATACTCAATATTAACTAGAATTCCTTCAATTCTCGTTTCCAAACGAAAAAGTGTATATTTTTCTACAGTACTGTGCGTATAACATCGAATATAATAATGCATACCCCTTGTTAAAAATCGTTTCCCACGAAAACTGCTGTTTCTGATGCATGTTGCAATATGATAAAAAGTAATGGATGTTTCATCGATAAAAAGTTTACATTTTACTGTAACAGATTTTCCAGCCAGCTAAAAAGTCTAGACACGGAAATTTCAAAGCTGGCGAACACAGAGGAACGGCGACGGTGGTTTTCTGAGCGCACGGAAGCGGCACGTACACCAACGAATCGTAGGCGCACTAGTGTAGGCCAGAGCAATTCCTGATATCGTGGCTGTCGATCAATCGATGCGTGGGTTTCAATAATCCAGCGGATTGTTATCGGTCCCACACATAAAACTCGGCCGGAATATCACACGACATTCCGATGATAACCGATCGAATTTTAATCGGGGACCTCGTCGAATTGGATAGCTGACGTGTGATCCTCTCGAAAATCCACGTAAAACGCGATATGCCAGAAATCAATCCCCGATGTGTCATCGTCGACTTTGGCCTTGCGCGTAGTATTATATAACGCTATACTATTCTCTATGTGTCGAATCAAAAACTTTCAAACAGTACATTGTGCCAGGCTTTTGTTTCCTCTGTTTCTCTATTTCCATGATATTTTGCCTTACTTTTCAACGTCGTAAAATATCATAGATTCCATGATTCTTCGTAATGGCAAGCCCAGCTTTTTATTAATTATATAACGAATAGGAATTTGTTATATAAAACGACACTGATACCGATTATATGAATGAAGTTGATAAAAGAAGCAAAATTAATCTGCCATCTTATATAACGTAAATATGGAAACGCGTCCACGCGCAGTATAATACTTTTTACGAACTGTTTTCGATAATCTTGCACAACAACGATACAGTTGACGCAACGTTAAACGTTAATTAAAGAAAAGAAAAAAATAATCGATCTCTTGGTAAAGTGTTCGGGCTGTTCGATACCACTTCAGAGTAAAGAAAAACCTACTTAAATAACACACGTAATTGATACGACCAGACAACATAGATGTATTAGTGTCTACTTAATATAGATAGGAAAATTATTCTAACTTATCGGCAAAATTAGAAGAGAAAATTTTTATATAAAATAAATAAGCCAGTCGATTGATTAACCGGAAATGCTGCGTAGAAAAATGTGATGCGACGAAACGCGGGCGTCGGAACTTTAGAGATTCAGTTATTTACGAAGTTCATCGCGTTAGGCGACCGAAACCTGGGGGCAATCCAATGGCGAGTAATTAAAACTCGTGTTACTCGTCTGGTCGGCTAGAAGTGGCTTGGTCGTTGAAAGCGTTTCTAAACTGGCCGGTTTCGAGTTTGCGCCGCTGCGACTCTCGAACCAGGAGAAAAATTGTTTTCGGTCAAACGAAGCATTTATAAGCCGTAAAAAGCCCGCTGTCGCATTCGGAACGGACGATCTATTAAATTTTTATGAGCTTTTTGTCGGAAAGCCCGCGGTGCGTCTGACCTGCACGTTGAAAGCTGTCGTTCACCTCCCCTTTTAAGTTTGCACGGGCGAATTGCGTTGAAAAAATATGGATTAGAAATCGATTGAAATTCTACCTTTTGTTTCGTTGTTTTCAAACTTTCCGTTTCATTTGACCTCGCGAATTAAAAATGGCAAACAAATAGGAAAATTTCGAGCGTTTGTTAATCCTTTCAGTAGTACAACCAGACGCGTACTCAGACATTCAGCTTCAAGTTCAAATCATTTGAACTCATCGGATATTTTGAAGCGCGCTTCGAATCAGGCAATTTAAATAACTAATTCGAGAAAACGAATTTTGTTGAATGTAAATGTGAAATATTTTTCCCCTAAACAATTGTGTAACCAAATTATCACTTTCGAGTTTCACGTTCGTAAGTTTAAATGCACGTAGAAGAATTCAACGCTTTAGAATGGTCTTACAGTTGCAAGACGCAGTATACTAACTATTCAACGTTCAAATACGACTCAAAATCCGTTGAATTGCGAATATACGAGGTAACAAAGACGTTGAAACAGAAAAAGATGAAAAATTGAGAGAACAGAGAAGTAGACAGAGATGGAAAGAAGAGAGGAGAATGGCGGAATAAAGAGAAGAACGCGCGTTCAGCTCAGTTCGTAATGAACTTGTGAATATTTAGTAGAGTAATTGCCCTCGCTAAGCCTCTGGTACGACTACGACTACAAGAGGTGTCCACAAAATTCGGAAGCAAAACCAATATCAGTGCAGCACCTGTGCTCGGCCTTCGTTACATCATACGAGTACGTGTACCAGTTGGCCTTGGTCGTGTTGATAATTTGATTTCCTCAGGGATACCGGAGAATGACCGGCGACTACATCACAGCCTTATCTCTCTCTCCTCCTATTCTGCTCAACGACTAGAAAGATTTTGGTTGATTCGTCGTTGCAGCCAGGTTGCCCCTTTCTACGAAAGAATTTCTTCAAATGGTTTTCGAAAAAGTTTTTCGATGATTTTAGTTTAAATCCTAACGCCGGGTTTTACGTTCAAGGAACTTTCAGACGATGAAGACGATTCAAGAGACTCAGTTTCCTTGAATCGCTTCTCGATAGAATTGACGAATTCCTTCTGACGAGTAGAACGTAGAGTAGCAAATTTGAGCTTTATGACATATGGAACTCTACTCGAAGAAAACTGTGGTTATAGTTCGTCAAGCTTTTCGTTGTAGGTAATATTTCGTGAATTTTCGTTTCTCATGAATTACCGTTTACATAACAAATTTTTAATAAAATCTAATTTTATATTTTCTCTTCAGAGAAATAATCGCGTTAATCGTCTTTGTTAGAGAACACGTTTAGAGAATACAGTTTCAATGGGGAAATTAGTGCTGCAGACAAAGAGACCATCTAAGAGAGCGATTAAAAAACGATAATCCAGTCGAATGAGAATTACCAGCCGTGTAATAAATGTACAAGTCTAAGGAGACATGCAACAAAGCTCCAATCTCTACGGGCAAGCCAAGCCTGAGCTTGCCTCCCTCGTGTCTCGTGCAAACGGAGGCCCTCGCGTTCTTTGCACGCCATCTGAGCGTTTTATAATCGGTATTCTTTCCTTTCTCCCTTGTTCCCTTTTCTTTTTTCCGCCTTGCCTCTTTGCCGAGTTCCTTGTACGCTCCCTACGTTGGAAAAATGTCTGGCTATTAATTTGATCTCACCTCCTGCCGCGAGTAGCAGCTTGACAGAACGTACCACCTAGCAAGACAGACAGCATAAATTAACCACCCGATCGTGCCTTTCGAATTTCCTTTGTTATATACCACAGATAAAGCGAGACAGAAGAAAACAGAGAACGAAAGGTAAAAAAGAACGAAACGAGAACTTCCAAGGATTTAAACGAAACAACTAGGCGCAACAACTTCGAGCTGTGGCAACGGGTTTAAACGAACCTGACCCGGATCGTAAAACATTTTTCGTGTAGTTGAATGCAAATGTGAATGGAATAACGAGGAAGCTGTGTCACGCACTGAACATACATTATGCGAACAAACGGTATTGATGTATAATTGAAAAGTAAGTGTATTGCCGAAGCTTTCAGTTTTCGAAAGTGTTTGCTGCTCGTGGTTCTGATTATCAAGTTCGAGTCTTGGAATTATATAGAATAGAAGTTGATAGTTGTGTACATAGAATAACACTTTATCGATTTTAATGACAACAAATCTCTAAAATTATTTGTAAGCTTAGGACGAATTGCGGCTCTACGGTTATATTCAGTTCAAATCATGTTAATTAATTGATCGAGTCATTTTCTAGATAAACTTACAAGTTTTTATACCTACGTTATGATACATGCTATTCGTCAAAGATTATAAGAAAAGGAAGCTTTACATTTTTCATTGACATAATATTCCAAACAATACACATGCAAGATTGTCGACTCGACCATCGTTTATGGAAATCAAACATCCAATTCTTTGATCATTCACTTGAGAACTTTCAAAGCCTTGGGATATTTTCTCAAAGCAGTAGAAACTTTGCAGATAAAATATCAACGAGCGTTCAGACAGGCGAGGCCAATGCGAACTAACCTAATTATTGGGTGGAATTTTTAAATACACACAAACCACAGTGAATACAATCGTTTAATTTTTCTTAAGACAAGATAAAAGCTCTACATTGCACCGAAACAAAACTGATAAATCCTACAAAGTGTAATTTACTTGATTTCCGACAAGAGAAACACCGATCATATATTCTAGCGCTAGAATTAAGAAATTTTGAAAAAGTGAAATAGATTAATTTGGCTTCCGAGAAACTCAGGTTACACCGCTTTCCAAACGATCAAGGATAAATTAAAATTAGATATACTCGCTATCTTAATACCTACTAGGGACACTGCGTGATTATTCCGGAACTTATAACTATACTATCCAATCGGTTTTCAATTCGACACAGAATAGGTTCCATTAACATTTCTCGTGGCACGCTTTAAGGTCGGATTCATTTCGTCAAGTAATGGCGAAAAGCGGCAAAAGGAAGGCGGGAAATCGACGAAAACGGTAAAGTAGTAGTGGGAAACTGTAGACGAGAGACGAGGCAGAGACGGCGAGAAAAAGAGCGGTTTGAAGGTAAAGGAATGTGCACGATGCTGGTAACCGGTAGCTGACTCGTACCGATAAGAAGTCTCGATTCGTTCGGTCGCTTCGTTCCTTCGTTCCTTCTCTTTCTCGTTCCTTTCTGGTCGGTCGTTCTCCTTTTTACATCGAGAATACGACATTAACTGACGGACGAGAACGCCGAGAAGCTCGGTACCGTTCGCCGATGTACGCGAGGAACGCGACAAACTCCTGGCAGCTGTATTGAGCGCCAAACGAAATAGGGAATTTAAGTGTCGCTGCTCTGATGAGATCTCTCTTTCTCTAGTTTCGTCTCCTTTTCACCGTTGCCCACTTTCCAGAGTAACAGCCCTCTTCTACCTTCTTCCGACTTCGTTCCCCGATTCGCCATCCTTCTCCTGTTTTGCACACGATACACGGCCAATCCCTGGAGAATTCGAAAGTCCTCTTGTAAGTCCCCTTTTCATCTGTTCCTCATCGTCTTCCGGCTCTGATCGCGTCTTCATCTTCCTTCCGCCCGTCTCCTTCGCCCAGTTTCCATCGATCGCGCCGATAATGTTGAATCGAGAACCGTTCCTCCACTTGCTCGCGGAAACGGCCCGACTTATTCATGAAAGGACGAGCGAGTTCGATAGATGTCGGCGAAGAGATTGAATTGTAAAGTCTCGGTCCTCCGTGCGAATAAACGAGCAACAACCGACCCGATGCAGTTCAGCTGAGGCTTGGAAACGTTTCACCCCCGCCCATACGACTTGTTATGATTAATAGCTGCAACTGAGAGAGCTCCGCGACACTCTTGCCGCGAAACTGATTTATACGAACGTTCACGAGCGAGTTCACGCAAAAAAAAAAAAAAACTGGGCCAGTTGCTAGCGAATGTGTGCGGGGTGGAAAGAAACGTTCGAACAATTTGAAACGCTTCTTTGTTATTCTAAGTGAGTTGTCTGCTTTCATTTGAAATTCAAAGGGTAAGAACAAAGGATATGGATTTGTTAGAATATCAAGTTTTAATACTCTAACGGGCTTAGGCGATTTACTCGATTGATAAACCTGTTTATCAGTGTGTATGTACGTAAATTTCTTTTCTAACTAAGGATAGAAGTTTTATCAAAATACTGGACAAATATGGAAAGAAATGAAACGTAATAAATAAGAAGAACAAATATAATATAAAATCTATTTTTACATAATGAAGTATACACCGTATTACATGAATAATAGACAACTTAAAATATGCGAGTCGGCAATAATAATTAGAGTTTTTGAAACATCAAACGAACAATTTAATGGCTGCAGAAATTCTTTTTTTCATTTCTATAAATTCTTTGTAATAATAATAGCGTGATATTTATGAATACATAGCATTTGAATATTTTTAATATTTTTAAACCACATTTAGAAAGTTCTACATCCTGGCTTTATTCTGCAATTGACGTTAATTTTGTAATTGCAAACTTGCTTGTCTTCATCGAAGTAAAGACCAGAAGGACATTCCATGGGCATTGGTGGGTCGGTCAGACAAACGAAGTAAGTGGTGCAGCTGCATGGGTGTCGAACCATTGTATGATTCTCCGTTATATTGGTATCACAGTCCAGTAGAACGGAATCATCAGAGCTTACATAGACCAAGTAGGTCACAAGTGCAATGATAATTGCGGCTAAAATAAGAAAATCAAAAGACAAGTGATAAATCGTTCCTCTACGAGATTCAAACCTTCGAAAGAATTATTTTCAGAAAATCAGTTTTACAATCGGTAGAAACACAAGGAACAGGTAGATTCCATTTATAAAATAAGATTATTTGAGTCTTTGTTAAAGCGGTCACGTGTTTATTAATATTTATACGAATCGGAAGAATTGAATCGTTACGTGATTAAGAATATGTAATAAGAAAATATACATAATATTTTAGAGAACTTGATAATAATTCAGCACGGTTAGTATAACTAAGACAGCTCAGCTAATGTAGTTATACAGTATAGAACTAGTATAGTTAACATCATAGTTGGTGTAACAAACAATTGCAATCGTAGGATAAGGATAATTTAATAGATTGATTACAGATTCAATAACAATTGAAATAACCAAGTAGAATAATCAAGGGACTTTGTCTCCCTACTAGTTCAGATGGTAGAGATTCTACTTTACTTTTTACGATTCTATTTTTATTCTCTTCAATAAATAAATAAAACGAACGATCGCGATTCTGATTATTTCGAATTTATTTTTGCCTAACAATTCAAATTTCAGTTTCTCTTCCTTGCTAACATATCATCCAACAAGCTATTCGTAGATATTCAGTGAAGTAATTAGCTTACCTTTCATTTTGCTTTTCGAAAAAGATAATACGCTAAGTGTCCAAACTCTGTATTGTCGTAGACACAACTTGCCTGACCAAATTCCAGATTCGCTTTATATACTCTATTGACCAATTAAATGTCGCTATCTATATACGATATTCGGCTCTCTGCTTTGTTGGATTTCGTTATCAATCAAGTCATGATAAACGCTATTGAAGTATAAGTAAGTTACCACGTCCGGAGATCGAAGATAAACTGATAAATTTGCGATCAATCTCTTCTTTTTAAATACTTCCAAGAAGATTCGTTATTATTGAAATGTTAGTTCAGGAATTTTGTCCGTGAAAAAGTAACGTAACGAGATCAATTTTCGATAATTCGCATCATCAGTAAAACAGCACGATTTAGTGAATTTAATTGTATCGATGATAAAGTAAAGTTCATACTCTTGCATTTTAATACTCATGCTCGTGTGAGGCGCAGTTAACTAACATTTAAACTAACAGTAAATTGATATTTTTCTGTACCAATAAACGTATTTATCGAAACACTTGTTTTCTTTCACTTTCTACTCCTTGTGTTTTACATCTTGTTGTATTACAACCGGTAGATATAACGTTAGGATAACAAAAAACAAATATATTGTTACATAGCGAAGAAAGAAGATCGTTAAAGACAAATTGTGCGTCTTCGATCAATTAGGTCGAAGGAAATTATACGTTAAAGGGTTAACCGGGTATTTAAAGAATTAATAAGCTGATTAATCACGCACTATACTCTGAAGAATTCTCTAAGAATAGGCATTCTCTTCGATACAGACGACTATTTGTGTAGAAACGAGGCAAAAATTTGGACGAGTGAAAACATTGAAAGAGAGATGTTACAAGAAATGCGTCTATATATACGAATTACAGGGGTGAGATGAGTGAGCGAGCAAGAGAGAGAGAGAGAGAGGGGGAGAGAGAAAGAACTTTGTCTGACATTCGGACAATGCCGGCGTGGTGCTGTCGCGTTCGGTTCCTGGTTATGGCGGGTGCACAATGCCTATTGTTGAGCAACCCACCATACAAATGTGTGTGCCAACGCTTCCACACAACGGACTGCTCCAGGTTCCTCATTTCGTCTCTCTGTTTCTCCTTAACGGCACACGCACGTAGCTTTTCCCTTATATTCTCTATGCACCACACCAGGTTTGCGTAACTCGTGGCTTTTGGCAAGGGCAATAAGATCCAACGAAACGCCGCGAAAAGAGACCGATATTGATTTCTTTTTTTTTTTTCTTTTTTGAACGGCCTGAAGGAAAGTCGCTAGGAAATGAGCCTCACGGATGAAACGGCATGCTAGAATGCGTTGAATCTTGGATACGGTACAACGTAAACATGGATTCCATCTTCTCTGCTCGATCAAGAAAACCTTTTTGACACCTCAAAGAAAGATTTTAATGCATTTTCCGCCGATGAATACGCGAGCCGGATATTTCGTCGCTGCGACGGCTTCAATGTATTCCGTGTGTTTGGCTATGCAGCGAAAATGAAACGTATAATTAACGAAGCAGGATAATAATTTTGTCCTGAATTTTCGATATATATCGTGTATAGACGGTATAAAGGGTAAAAGTAACAATAGCAGATTACAATACCGCGATTGAAGTGGACTTGTAATCATAATGTATATATCCATTTAATAATAATATATGTGAAAGTAAAATAATATAAATTTGCGAATAATTTTTGCCAATTAGTTATTACCTATATTTATTATAAATAACTGATATATCTCTCCTACATATTATTCGTTAACTAAGATGAATACAGATATATGAATTCTTTAAATAGATGGAGACTATAAATACATAATTATACATATGAATAAAATGTATATCATACAAGGAGTAAAACAAAGAAATATTCTTTATTTGAAGCAGAAAGGAAATATTAATTTTGATTCATCAATGAATTAATACACAAAGGGTATTCATATTCATTTTATACTAACAAACAGAGAAATAAATTTAATTAAATTTAATTAAATAAAAGGTATCGTCTAACTTTATACAAGCTATTTCATAAATTATTTTTCTTCGTTTCTGTCTTTATATAGTTATACATATAATTCGTAATAGAAATATAAAGCCAAATTGTACAACCATAATCTATCTTTTATCAGCAACGATAATTTATAAAGCAAGATCAACTGTTTTGTTATTGTATTACTGGGTCGAATGAAATTGTTATCAATTATTTATTTCATATTAGGCCATCTTAAAAACAAGTATCATGTATGTTGACCATGAATGAGAGACTACGCAATGTGTTAAATAGACAGTTACAAGCAAACGCACGTGAAAAATATGTAATTTTTTCACGTTTTATCAAGATTTTATAAAACATAAACTTGAGATGGTGATCGAAATTCAATTTTTTATTCCGCTACCTTTCCATAGCGAAAGTTTTAACATAAGTTGGTTAGTATAACGATAAAATTTTATTTCTGTTTATTTTCTAATTTAATTTCATTATGTAATTACCGAAAATTTAATAAATGCACGAACATATACAGATACGTTATCGTTAATAAACCTTGTTCGATTTACGTGGAATTAATATACGTGAATTGCATCATGTATCATCGATCAGTAAATTTTGAAACCCTGAAAAAATTTGAGGTATAATAGAAGAAATGTATCAAGAAACTGAAGGTAACGATATCGATGATAATGGTATCGATAAGACGACATTTTACAAAAATATTTTCTTACATCACCTAACGTACTACAGATAAGATTGTTGATAATGTTCTTTGATATTTAATCCATTTTGTACCTCAATCTCGAAGTGCATGTACAACGCAAAGCTATCGTATTTCCGAAACAAAAATGTAGTCTTAAATTTCCTAGTGTTCCTGTTTTGAAAGTTTCAAATTAATGTGGAAAAATAGCTACAAGCACCAAATCATTTTTTATATACATCTTTCAAAATTATTCATTTCTTTGCTTCATATTAAAGATTTTATTATTGTTTTTAGAATCTCAATAAACGTCATTCGAACAGACAGAACTGATATTTTTGGATGCAAGTGCATGTTATACTAGTGTAATTGTCATACAGAGTACGTTCTAAGTGAATTAAATTCTCAAATTATCATAAATTTCGTAAGTATGTAGACTGACGAAACATATTCGTTTATCTAATTAAAGTACTATGAAGTGACTTTTATTTATTTCATCGTGTCTTTACGCTGTTGATTTTAATACAGATAAGTGTTCTTCCTACAGAACATTGTAACGTAATGTGGACAGAAGATTGTGATTGAGGACATTCGCTCATTGACATTTAGTATGAAAATTTACTGTTAACATTTATCATATCTTGCGCGACATACATCCGAGGAATGAATTTTCTATTCCGAACATTTGGTGTTCTCAATATAAAATATACTGTTGAAAAATATTTCAGAATATTAGTAGTAAGTGTAATATATTAATTATACATTTATACATATATTATACATAATTCATTTTTAATTATAATTACGTATAATAATTAGAATTAAAATAATCTTGCAAGAGAATAAACATCTTTACGTTACGAACTGTAATATAAATCAATAAAATAACTTTGACCAATTTTCTGAGTCTAATAATCCAGCGATATAGTATATCACGAAGGATTTATCAACCGAGTTTTAATCGAAATTATTTGCCAGCGAGTAATACTATTACAGCGGAAGGAATCGACGATATGACGATCAAACGAATCCGACGGGAAAGAGAAAAGAAAAGGGGTAAAAAGGGAAGAAAGTGGCAACTTCCTTAAGTTTCTGCCCGATCTCTGTACCATTTGAAATTCGAATTTAATCACACTTTATTGTCCGAAAGCACGCGAGGAATTCTTGATCGCGGAAAATCGCGCCGTATCTGCGTCCCATCTCCGTAACGAGATGTACGAAGTAACGAGGAAAGAATTCGGTTCGTTACGGGATGGGATCGGGGAACCGAATCTGACCCCCAACTACTTTCAACCGCGTCTTCGTCTATCACCGTGTCCATAATTTAAATTCAATCATTTGCAAATGTCGATCCATTTCGACTGTTACAGCAGATTGTTCGTACCGACACGTGAAACTTGGCTTCACCTCGAGAAACGAGACATTCCAACTAGAATGTGACTTGATCGCTGGAAATTCTTCCTGAGGATCTTAAGACAACGCGCGGCATTCTCAAATGGGAGAAAATCTGCAGAGAGAAGAAAAATCTGGAAATTTACATACAATGGTTACGGAAAGTATTTGTACATCGTTGTCTTCATTATAGCATTTATTAATTAATTGAGTGTAATTATAGGTATCTTTGTATCATGCAGTAGTACTTTTAGCGATTCGAAATTTTCAATTTATTTTTCTTCAGTTCATGACTCGGCTTTTTCTGTTCCTATATTGCATTTAAAAATTACGCATATAATTTACATTGCGCGAAAGATATAGTAATTTCTTATCCTATCTTCGATTTAAAAGAATGGCATATAAAAGAAAGCGAACAAAGAAAAATATCATACGTTATCAACATGAAATTTTGAAAAATATTCAATAACTTTCTCAGTATTCCACTGAATAAATGAAACATTTGTTCTCTCCGTTATTTGTTTCTTATCGAGGAATACTAACTTCTCTTATTTATTTACCTGAAAGCTCTTTAGTTTTCACGATACAAAATTAAACGGAGCGTACATATTTTCTGATATTTCCCGCTCGAATTTGATCTTTACACGTTTTATTCTATTGTCTATAATTAAAGCTTAAATGCAACAACCATTTAAATAAGTATAGGAACGCGTTAACAAGAATCTTCTCTTATCGAATGGAGATGAAGACTAGTTTAGTAAGAGAGTTTTGGATTTCATTCGTTCATTTCTTTGGACTTGTACACTTATTTGAAAATTTCCACAAGAAACAGATAATTGAAATACTTCCTTCGCAACTGGGGCCAAGCCATAGTTTCAAAACGGCAGAGGATATACGAAAATTTCATTAAAAACTAGTATGTTTGTGTATACAAATGAAAACATTATAATTATCATTTCTAAGCATAATTAATTACTAATCTTTTAAGCGGGAGTGTACATGTACCATAGGCTTGTAGGCTCCCTTTTCAAAAGAAATTCTCAATTCCAAAGAAAACAAATATTGCCAGTCTGGCGAGCTTTCTAGAGTGCAGCTCGGAGAGTGAATGATTTCAGATAAAAGAAGAAAAACTAAATGCGCCTTGTCGTAATTTAACTCTGGTTCCTATGAACGAAGGGAAGCTGGCCACCGACACTGGTGGTTGGTGACACGAAAGAGGCAGCGAAAAGCTTCGACGAACATTTTGGGCGTAACGTTAACGTTCATATCTCGATTTTCCTGGTGCTCGCCGATTCGTATAGCAGAGGGAACGAGAGAAAAGCGTGGCAGGCATGCTCGCCATATTGGCATACACGCCGCCTGCGTTTTACGGCCGTATTCAGCGATTTTGCATATCGAGCACTCGGCCCTGTATGCGTGCAGGTATATGTGCGTGAATTGTCGTACATAGGGATGAGAAAGAGCGAATGAGATCACGAAGCGTGAGCATGATCACGAAGAAGATGAACGAAAGTATAGAGGGGCAGGAGAAGAAAGAGTAGAAGAGGACAGAAAAAGGGACACACACCATCGTTGTCCTTTCTAGAGCGGTGGCAGCGGAACTACTGCAAGCCTATTCACCTTTTCCACACCGATTCACGTATATACGGCGTTCGCAGACCTCCTTGAGAGCTCAATTTATCGCGAAACGGCCTCCGCCGCCAGTACAAAGTGAGCCGGCGCATGGAACGTACCAGCCTCCCTTCCAGCAAATTGTCATAATTGAATAACCAGCGAGATAAGCGAGCGTCGCTTTGACCGCCGTAGCTTTCCCTTCCTAACTCGCCAGCCGGCTTCATACGGGCCGATCCATTTAACCCTTGAGTGTCTCGAGTCCACTTGATACGCGATCCGTACTTCCCCCATTGTGTTTCCAGGCTCTGTGTTCGCTTTCATTTCCGCGAATCAGTCGGTTAATCAATTTGCAACGCTCCCTCCTCGTTTAACATAGCCTCGGTGGATCTGCCTTTTTTCCTCCGTCCCCCCGTTTTGCCCGACTCGAGCCCATGCTACGCTGATCGAGTTCGGTTCCGTTAACGAGAGTATCTTTGAGCGCCGCGGGCGATTCGGGGATAGTTGAAGAGTTCGCAACGAGATTAGCGTCGTCGTATACGCTTTGTTCTTCGAGATAGCGTATCGACGCGTTTTTTCTTTTTTCCAATCCGATGCCGCTTTCTCTGTCCACTAACAGGTCATCGGCTAGTCAAAATTGACTGATATTTGCAATTCGTTTGTTTCTGACACACAAGATCGGCTGTAACGTAGCCTCGTTACTCTGGAGTAGTGTACATCCATGGTTTTGTCTGACACCGATGCCTGTTGGTAGTAAAGCAGATTAGAGAATAATCGATGAATCGAGTCGCAGCTGTTTAATTCGGAAAATGGATTAACTGTACGCTAATTATGCAGAGTATCTCAGGAATCGTGGTACAATCGATAAGAGAGTGGATTCTACACGTACGAGTTTAGAATATAGGACAAGATTTTTTCATATCACGTTATCATTATTTGTGGAACGCGACACAGAAATAACGGCGGTTGATAAAACACTTAAATTAGTAAGAAACAGCGTTAATGTCTCAGACCGTCGTTAGACGACCGTGCTATGCTGTGCATGTCGATGAATGAAATTATGGAAATCCGTATTTGGTATTATTCCACAACTTCCACTAAAATTCTTCCATGCCATTCCATTTCGCGTTATTAAAGCAGCATACAATAAGATTTAACGGACGCGCAGCCATCTAAATACAGTTTTTCATTAATGATAGGTGGAATATGCAAAGGATGATTTTATTGTCCTTTTATGGCTTTTACACAAAATCACTGTAATCACAGACAATGGTTGCTGATACCATTCTGTTGAAAGGTACAAAACAAGAATCAACCGAAATATCTGACGGAGCTGAAAGGAGAAATTGGAACGGAATAAACGAGAAGAGGAAGCAGAGGTGCAGATATCGAGGGTGGCTTTAACGGCCTTTTGTTTGGTTAACTGCATTGCTTCCCAGCTCGCCGGTAATTGCCACAATGCGGGGCGAGGAATCAAAAAGAGAATAGCGATCCAGGAAATCAGAGAAAATGGTTAATCGAACGACAAGTCGATCCCTAATTTTCCTCTTGAGACACATTGCTTTGATTGCACTTTTTTCTTCTTTCTTTTCCTCCTTTCTTTTAGTCTTTCTTCTCTCTTTCCATTTCTCTTTCTTCTTTCTTTCCTTCTATGTTTCTTACATTTCTGAAATAGCAAAGAAATAATAGCAACGAGTATGTAACGGAAAATCTTCAAACGTTCAGAATTCTCTACTCCTATGATACTATCCTACGTTATATTGGACTGCAGATTTTAATGTAAATCCATATTTTTATAAACACGACTAAGGAAATGGATGGGAATTCTAATTTAGTGATAATTAAAAAAGAATATTATCATCACAGATATTGTATCAACAAAGTGCATGGATAGTAAATTACTCGTTATATTAATAAGACACGATATTTAACTAGACCATTTAATTAACGCTAATTTAACACTAACTATGTGTTCAAAATCACTATTCATGTTGTATACTAATTTATTATTAAGTGTATGTTTGCAGTACATGTCTCGTAACTTCTATGTACATTTTTGGATTGGTTTCAAATTTTACCAATCTAATTACGATAATCCCGTCTCAGTAAAAAGTTTCATGTAAGACGCATAATACACATGTTCATGAAAATTTATTGTGTTAAGTGTTCAAATACCATGAATCAGTATGTGTAGTACATAAGAGTTTCGATAATCCGCAGGATATAATAAAGTGTTCCCCGACCGCTTTATGTCTTCGACATCTTTGAAGATTGAAGCAAAAACTCTGTGAAAAATTGAAGGGAATATCTTTATCACTCCAAGCACGAACGAGCCTCACAGAAATTTGGATTGACCTTTGGCGTGGAACAATTCTTGGTTTTGCGGCGAGCAAAAAGAACAGGAGATAGTAAAAATATTTGACCGCAGTGCCGTAAGATCTCTCGACGGCCATCTGATATTTATAAAGAATCGTATCTTACGAGGTCGCATCCGAGGAGTACAAAGTACGTTTAGCAAACCGCAACGTCTAAGGAACATACAGGACGGATAGAAAACATTTAAATTATGCGTGGATTAATAATTTTATATAATAATAATAATAACACAGCTAATAATTTACAACTCATAACAATTCGGCAACTCTCTCTCTCTCTTTCTCTCTCTTTCTCTCTCTCTACAACTCTCTCAGCTCAACTCTCGACTCGCAACAAACTTTTTCTTTCGTAGAGGAAACCTTCATAGGCACCCCGCGCTCTCCATTCATACCAGCTAAAACCTCCACGATGGTCGTCCTGATGATTGGTAGGAGAGCCCTTGGACCATCTTTCGTATTATTGCTGGGGCACTCCTTCGTCTTCTCCTTGATGGTGTAATCGGAAGTCATCCTTGATTGATTGGGCCGTTAGGAGGGACCACTCCTAACGCCACGCTGCCTGGGCCGTCGTGCAAGTCCGCGAGGGGGGCCAAACCCTCCTCGGCGTGATGGCACTCTCGATGGATGCTGTCCTCTCATCTTTTCCCTCTCGGCGCGCTCCTTTACGAGCATGACTTGCTTGCAGTAGGAGCGGACGGCGATGTACTTCTGTTGCCCTCTCAGCATGGATTCGTACGGGCCCTCCAGTATCCTTCTAAAGAAGATGGTCCGGCATCCGAGGGAGCCACAACGGTAGCCTCCTGTCCGTCCGCCGATCTCAATAACCTCCTCGCCTCGCCAGGCACAGAAACTAATCCGGGAGCCTGACGGTCCAGCCCCGAATGGCCGTGGTCGTAAGATGACGAAACAGCGGGTCCCACTGGACTACCCACAACTGCACCGGTACTGGGGTCTCCCTTGCCTGCACCCTAAACTATATTCCTTTTACGTATGTTATCCATATTATTTATTTATTTAAGTTTCGCCGAGGTCGTCACCATCAGTTACAGTCCTAGTGCCACTCACTCTTCCGCACCCTATCCCGGTCAATGCCGGTGCACGATGACGGGGCGCCCCACGAGAAGGTGAGATGACAGGTATGGGCCCACCAACTTCTTCGAAATTCTCCGCGCCGGATCCACTAGCTGTAGGAGAATATCAGATCCATAGGGATTTCCCAGGGCGTGGTCCTACACCCTGGAAACCCATACCCACCTCGTGCTCTCCCGACTCGCAACTAACTCCTCACAATTCGACTCTCAATTAACGACTCCTCATAACTCGACTCTCAGTTAACGACTGCCGATTAATTCGTCTTTCTCCCTTAAGTATCCCTTTGTCGTCTTCTCATACCTCCACTACGTACGCGTTCCGTAACCGTCCGCGATTATGGCCATGTAAGCCTTCTCCTGCATAACTATTCGAGTGAAGGACTGACGACGCATTGATGGGTCGCTTGACCCATTGAAGTTTTCCGACCCTTTTGGCCTGTCAGCACTTAGGTCTCGCAACATTTTTTATAGTTCACTCGCTATTTCTTAGGCGATCTGTCCACGATACTATACTGGTAAATGTATTGATGTTAAAATTATTCAATAATTTTTATTCGACGATTATACAACAGTGCTTGTTAAAACATAGATGATTTTTCAGAAAAGAAAATTTTTTTTGATATAATAAAGTAATAAAAATTGAGCAATTAATTATTAAATAGAAAGTAAGTATTAAATATTGGTCACGAATATTTTAATTTGTAATCTTATCGTTAAACAATATTTTTGTCAAAGATTTTATCCCCACCTAGCATTATAATACATTTTAAGCTACGATAAAATATTTATAACGCAAAGCCATAAAATGAATTTTTATTTATTAATGATTTACGTCAGATCGATCGACAAAGTAATTATCAAAAGATGACATAATGTAGCTACTAGCATCTCACCTATAGTTACCTATACTGACGTTCAAGTTTTTATTGAATAATTAAAAACGTCAGTGGCAGATCTGCGCGCTCTTACGATCACGAGTAGGGGAGAGGTCCCTCTTGAAATTTGCATAGCTGCTTCAGCGATGGGAGTTTCGGTGAAATATGGAGTTTTATTATTTTCGAGATACTTCACCCCGTTAAACGAGCGAGCAGAGGTCCACGAATACCATAAGCATACGCGAACGCCAGAAAGCATATCGATCTATCTACGTTTCGATCTTATTACAATATTACTTTTGTTTCATATTTTTCATATATAAATCGTTTTCTTCCTTAATGCTGCACTTTTTTCTAACCAGAGATTACGATGCTCGTTTAAAATTTTCGCATGAGAGTAAGTTAGGAAAGCAGAAATATCAGTATCCACCAATATGCCAGATATTGGCTGACCAATGCAGAAGATACTATTGGTAATGTAGCACTGGTGCAGATGATATAAAATAGGGACCTGATAAAGCGGCACATAGATGACGTGACGTTTATCACACATGTTCCATGTGTCGACACTGCGCTTTCAAACATACTATACGCTGTGACGAATATATAAAGGAACAGAAAAAGCGAATAAAGAGAAGGTTCCAGTGTTTGTTTAGTCGGTAGTTAATTTGAGAAGCAAGTGCTTTATTAATTAACTGGAACCTAACATTCCCGATAGTGATATTAATTAATTGATTATCAATTGACCTAAATATGCCAATAAATGTAATTTCGTAAGAATCGTTGTTTGAACCATTTCATGTTTTAAACTTTTCAAGGCAATGAAACATTTTACTTGAAAAAAGTATACTCGTGTAAATTTGCATATCCTCGAAGTATGTTAACATTATCGTTGAAAAATTTCGATTTCATATTCGGATGAGAAAGAATTGCATATGAATTTGTATTTCGCTTCGAATGGTTTATAAATGATAGTAACTTTCAAATTATAAGACGCTAGTAATTTCTGGCAATGCATCATTATAAAAAATAATTCAAGGAAAATATATCGTTCTCGACAAGCGAACGAATAAAATACTAATGATTAAGTATAGAAAAACTACTTGCAACATATATGGATGCTCTGCAATCTATAATATTAAAGGTGACTTGAATTAACAAGAATTTGTTAAGCATATATAAAGTGTATTTCCGATTCAAAAAATTATTTTAATATTATATGCGTATTTTCGTATCATACAGTTTAGTTAAACAACCAGTGGTATATTTTTTTCGATAAGAATATATATAAAGGTATGAAAATAAGAATATACGAAGGAGTAAAATGCTTGTAAATTATTACGAAGAAACAAAGCTTCGCCGTTATATCACATGTTTTTCTTCCCATTTACCGATTCCATTCATCAATATCGATAATACTGTAATAACATGTTTGAGTATAATATGCGATAGAGAATCAAAAGGCCATACGATTCAAAACAAGAAATCGTAGAAATATATCTTACACATCCTATATGAGTGGCAGCCAGTCGCTTTCAAGAAATTGTCGACGAATGCGGACATTCAGGACAACGGTGGTATTTCAGCAATGTCCACAACGAAGTACGTACATTTAGAGAACGGCGACGAAAAGAAAGAATACGTCGAAGAAGATTCCATGCCATGTTCGCTATGAATTTTTCATTTTCAGACGTCGATTGTTTGAAGCCTTGACGCTATTCAACGTTCCAAGAATTTTCAAGAAATACATTTAACATTGTTAGTCTAGACTATGTACGTATCATCCTTTGCAAGTTCAATGCTTTTGAACTTGTACGATAATCTTGTGTTGTACATTCTCAACTTGTGAACTAAATATTTCATTTAAATTTGATGTTAAAGGAACAAAGTTTAAAAATTCGATGTAAAAATCTCGCATTTCGATGTAAAATATAATTTTATCCCTTTTTCTACAAAATATATAAGCCTCCAAATATACAAGTTACACCGTGCCGGTATCCCTTTAAAACGAGAAACCATGTCAATGTGATTTAACGTATGCAAATACGAAGCGCGTCTAATGCAACGTGCACAACTACAAGCACGAGCACCAACACAACGTTCGAAGGATCAACCGCTCGGTGAAATTTCTTCAGCCTCTGAGTTCTGAATATTAAGGACGTCTCAGCGAGCGTCAACTCGGCGGTATTTACCCGATTTTCAAGGCCAGTTTGCGAATTACTCTCGCGTCTTGCCCTTCTCGGTCACTTGGCAAATTTCACCGTCGTCTCCGCTAATCATCACCGTGCACTCCAACAAAGTTTCAAAGAGAAATGAACTATTCATTGCGGTCGACCCTTACGGCGTGCACCGTTTCCCTCCTCTCGCCTCGCTTCCTCCTCTTTCTTCCCGAGTACAGAGGCTCACCCAACCTTTGTCGCTTTCCCTCTTTATCCTACGCTCGCTAATGCCGCCGTCTCACCTTCCCCTTCCCCGTTTCCACCTCTTCCACAAACCACCCCGGTTCCTTTCCATATACTCAAGGGTATCAAAGAAGAGGGTAGCGTAACCGAGTTGGACGGTATCGTGGCTGTTGCTCCTATTACCGCATCCTTTCATAACACTAAATAATTCCATTTAATTACTCGCCCTTTGCACTGTGTGCAGGCCGGCGAATGGGCACGGGATATTATTTATCGCGCTTTCCAAGTCGTTGCAGAGAGCCAAGCCGCGTCCTCCAAGGCCTCACCGCCCCATCCAAACATGACTCCTTCGCAGCCACTCTTCATCGCGCTCTCTAACCCTTTCACTCTTCTTCAGGAGTGGAGTGTTCGGAAACTTTAACGGGTCAAAAGCTCTCGCGCGACGCACGTACACCCGAGCTCTTTGACTGCGACTACGTTAAACGTGCGATCTATCCTTCGTTAATCCCCTACCTGCATTCGCTCCAGCGAACGTTTACGGCAAACAAACGCGGCGAATTTTCGGTTCTCAAGTTACCGGTGTCCTTTGTGGCAAACAGACCGGTGTGGCTGTTCAATTTTACGAAATATCGAAGGTGGATAATAGCGTGTATTATTTAATAGAGACGAATAATGAAATAAAGCGATATAATTTTACAATTTAAATATCACTTAGTTTCATAAGGAAGATTTTCTTATCCGAGATTTGTGCCAATGTCAGCGAACTGCTAAAAATACATTTTTGATTGAAAAACGCATTGTGTCACGTTATTGAAAAGAACGCATCCTTCCACGCTGGGAAGCTCAAGCTGCAAGTTGCTTTGAAAATTAAATGTGGCATTTAATGTTCCGTCGAATGCAAGATTGTTCTATAAATACACCGCAGGATTTGTCAGACGTTTCATACATCAAATGGAAACGTGCATGCCACCTTGTAAAGCGCTTTGCTATACTTCGTGACATGCAACAGTTAGCAACAGCGCTGCAGTGACGTTCTTTGAGCGATACGTCAGATATGGAACAACACATCATGCTACACAAAGTTGCATAGTTAACGAATTTGACGGGTGAATCCCCATTGTTTCAGGCAGAAACGTGTTTTGTTCGGTGGAATCGAACTCTATCTTTCAAAAGTTTACAAAGTCTGAAACGTCTATTACGCGTGTGCATCACTATATTATCCGTTATTTATAACTATAGATTATAAAATTTAAGTTCAACCTGCATTTATATTTTAACATATCTTCCATGACTTCCTTTTTTTCTTTAGCTTCTCAAATAAATTTAAGATAAACCATTACAAATGTGTTTTACTGTTATGTACTTAGAAATTTATTCTGCTTCAATTAGTAAAAATACTATACAAATACTATGTGTGAAACGATTAGACAAAATACATATGTATGTAAAATGATGATTTTTCTACTGAAAACTACGATGCTCGAAGATAAGTTGAATATCTTGTAACTAATAAAAGATCTCCAGTCTTATAAATTTGCAATAACGACGTTGTTCGTAAATTACTCGCGTATAACGAACGAAAATGTCTTCCGATAAAATTTTTACATTGTCTGACAATGTCTGCCAGTTAACAGTTTCTCTGATTCAAGAAACAACGCATTTGGAATTTACTCAAGTCCACGGTACTGAGCTAAGGAAGCATTAAGGACGGGTCATTTCCGCTCCTTTGAAACATGTTCCACCGATACACGGTGTAACTGGTACTGTTTCAAAGGCGTCTACATGCGATGCACGATCGCTTGTAATGGCGAGGCGGAGGGGAGGAGGGGGATTTAGGTTGGAGAACGTTGCTGGAAACAGAGACAAGAGGAACAATCGGGTTTGCGAAGGTATCGCGCAGCATGTTAGCGACGATCCTCGACGAGGAAGAAGCAAGTTTCCTCGAAGAGTTGCCGCGTACGTCGCTTAATCGGGCTTAGGCGAGCCAGCCCGGCTTCTATTTACATTAATTCCCAATAATCGGACAACAGCATCCGTCCGTAGTCGGGGTGCACCTTATGAAACGATCTCCTGAAACCGTTTAACCTCCTTGCACACGATGTCTGTTGCCTGGAACTGTATCGTAGTATCGCCACGGCGCACCTACGACCCGCTTTCATACCTGAAGAGAGCTCATCGAGTTTCTCCATTTGCATCGCGGATGACCTATTTCCATAATGTCGCCTCGCTAGCAACGTAAATGCTGCTCGGCCGTTTATGGCGCGAACCATGCCATCGCCGGCCAGCGTTTCACTGAATTTTCGAAATTGCCCTCGTACGTTCTACATATTAGGCAGAGATTATGTTCCAGTCTTTCCATCCTCGAAACGCAAGACGTCGTTCCTTTTTATTGCCCTGAGCTAAACCAAGGGCCCGGCCAGTTTGTAAGACAAATTATGGATAAAGAGAGGGTTTAGGTTTACAGTGTATTCAAGATGGATGACAGGATCTGATGTCTTTGTAGCAACAAATACGTGTAATTTACGATCTCATTTTACTGTGAAACACGCGCCCGCTGTCTGTGCGTGCGGTAATTTGGAGGTTCCTGTGGCTTGAGTTTGCTCGCGACACAGTTTAGGCAAATGGAAACAGTTGTCGCGTTTTACCCTAAGACAGATAGAAAAACCGATATAATTATGCCAGCCGTGTCTCGTTACAATGCTAATGAAATTTCTAGATGTTCCGTATATCTGTAACACACGTAAAAGCTACAAATATTCGTGCAACTTCGCGAATATATATTCTACAATATTTCGTATCGTTCTAAAGAAATATTTTCACGCACACTGATCAGAGAATCGTCGATCAGCCGGTATCCTGACAAATGGGCGGAACGAAAGTCGATTGATAATCGATATTCCTTTGATCCAAGCATTTAGCTCCTTTGTTATCTCGCGAAATTTCTCATTCCGTCGTTCTTCCGTTTAACGAGAACCGATCACTGGCGGATACGTCGGAGGTGCTCGCGGCAGGTTAGCAAACCGTCGCCGCTTATTTTCCGGCCAGGCCGCGACGAGCAACAATGAAATGAGCAAATAACTAGATTCTCACGCGCAACGGAACAATAATAGCACCGGGGGGAATTTTTCACGGGCCCGTGGGCAAAATAATTTGGCAACAGATGCGTCGCGTCGCGTTTTCCGAGCCACCCGACCAAGAATAACCGAGCAGGAGTGGCACGGAAAAGGGCGGCAGCCTGTTTGCTACAACAGGGCCGGCACAATGCGGTACCGAGTATCTCGTGTTTTAGAAGTTACTCCCTGTCGTTAATATTCCCTCAGAATTTTACTTCTTACAAAATTAGAGGGAAAGATGTTCCTGCAGGCAACGGGCTTTCGATGAATGGCAAAAATACACAAGTCCATAGCGTGTTAATTCTAAATGTGCATGGTGGAGATACACTACCGTTCGTGGGTGTCCGGATGCATCAAAATTATTGCGATTATATAAAATTTCTTTTAGATGAGACTTTAACTTTAGATGAGACTCTTTAATCTAATTAGCTATATATTTAAATTAAATCTGTATTTTTCTTTGGTTTTGATATTACGTTTGCCTTGTCTCGAACATATTAGAATTTGACATTAAATCATATTATATCGATACCATTCATATCTAAATACAATTAATTTATTTGCAACGTACATTATGTTATTATAATATGATCGTTTAAATATGTTATCCATTATACTAATAACATTTGAAAATCATGTGAATAATGCATTATATACTAATACAATATGTGTGATACTGAGAATTATTAAATAAAGTAGCTTGTTATCATTACATTTTGCATATGGAATTCTATCTTCTAAACTGTTAATATATTAAGATTTCATTAATAATTTAATATCCAAGGTGAATAAAGCGTATCCTATAAAATATGATTAATTGATTGTCTACGTAGTCTAAAATTGTTAAATAATATTTGTCTGTCTTTGTCGGTGTAGATCGACGTTTACTGCATGCGAAAATCGTTTATCTATCGAGAAAATTTCAATTCAAAGCGATAAGGTGAAATGAAAGAGGAAAGGGGGAAGAAAATTGTTTCTTGTGCCGTGGTGAAGCACGCGCGATAAAGAGGGGGATCGTTTCCCTACGACACGAATAGGGCGATAAAAATCAAAAACAGTTTGTCACTCAACGATTATTCGAATTGTTGGAATCTGTAAAAATGTACATTTCACGGATGCTGTGCAAAATGTGTACGTTCAAGATACGAAGAAAATTTTATTTTTATAAATGATAGAGTATCTTCCCATCTTCCGCCCTTACAGTGCTACATTTTTAGCTATCGCACTTTACTTGTCTAAATATAGAAAGCACATAATTTTCCGTTCAAAGTCGACCCTTACAATTTAATCCAGATGATGACCAGAACCTCATTATTCCTTATCACAAAATTTACTTCTCGTTAGAAGCGTTCATATAAATTTCATCCCAACTCCACCTAAAACGAAGCATTCCACGCTAATAATCGACAAGTTAAAGATAACAGCCAAGTATCGAATGTCCAATGAAAAGCTTCTGTTCCCGATAAAAGCTCCCGATGTGTACACGGAGATACGAAAACGACTGCTGCCGGATCAACAGACAAAAATAATTCAATGAACCGCCTACAGTACATAGGAGAAGTCACGGGAAGCCACCCTTGTTGTTCGGTTCTGAATGAATACCTGATGCCTATTGCCCGTGGCCAGCGCACCGTGTTCTTACACGGTGAGACCCTCGAGAGATCGAAGGGTCGGTCACGAGGAAGGGTGAGAAGCAACACAGGCGAGCGAGCTACGATGGAAGAGACGGACGGCGGGAAGGGCCGCAACTTAGAAATAACAAGGCCGAATGACAAGAAAACAGTTGAAGAAGGGAAGACGACCGACTCGTTTCGTTGGAAGAAGGGAAGCTTTGGCAGGGTGGCAACGAGGAAGGAGGAACGACGTGGGGAGGGGACAGCAGGGCAGAGTGTAAAGATAAGGGCGTTACGTGAGCGACTCATTAAGGGATGCAAATTAACCAACGGCAACGATGCTGCTGTCTAGCTCCCTCGAAACTTCGGCTCTGAGCACCCTAGACTGCCACCTCTACCTGCTAGTCGTAGTTGGCCAGAAGTACAACGTGCTTCGAATCGCTGTTCGAGTATGTAACCTGTATAGTATCTATCATCTGTGTCCGGTGCCACCTTTAAGAGCGGGTAAAGAATAACACCGCTACCGCGACATCCTCGTGCGCTTAAAAACCACGAATTTACATAACTGACATCTTCGACGGTTATATCGTGTGCCTGTTTACCCGGGATCTGCTTTTCAGCGAACGACGAAAGTAATCTTGTTCAGCGCTTTGATCAGACCGATAAGTGAACGTAAGGAGGAGGATACTGTGCTTGGCATGATTGATCGAAGGGTACGTGATGATTGGATGTTGCGTTAACGAGCTTTAGTCGATGTGGTTCGTTAATATTGAGCGAATTAAGGTTATCCGTTGCATTCTAGTTGTGGGTGTTTGTAACATGTAGAAGTTATTAAGTTTTCCAAAGTTATAATAACTAATACGTAATACGATAAAATACATAATATGCAAAAATATACAAAATAATCAAAGTAAAATGTCCATTATAATGTGAGTGAGAAAGCTTTCTATTCAGATGTTTTCTCAGTTCTGTCCATAATAAACATGGGTTGACAGAGTATAATCGTAACTGAGGTTTGAACTATTCATCTCACCAAAAATTCCGCACAACGTACGTGTAGAAGTATAATATGATACAATGTATTCATCGAAATATTTATTAAAATATGTCGATAACGATTGAAAATAATATTTACTATCGAAGTAATAATGGTGGCAGTCGTAGAAATAATGTCGCATGCAATGTAAGATTATTTGTGTAACAGATTTTAGCTAATTCAGCGAAAGCTTTTTTGCTTGGTTTACTCAGTCCAAGGCAATTCTGAGACTTCGAAGGACTCTTTTGTAAACGACTGTCCAGTTACCCTATGATTTATACTAGCTTTTAGTTGGTGCTCTCGCAAAAAGCTACCCTTGGGTAGAAATATGTCCCTGGACAGAAGCAAACTTTTCACGATACGTTGAAACGCCATGAAAGAGAATACTAAATTGAAAAATTTTAGACCCTGAAAAGAGCTTTCTAGTTAAGAACTTCAGCATACAAATGATTCGCTTCCGTCAGGAAATGGTTTAAACGCGGGTGTCTTTCGGCACATAATTTTCCATGAAACAAAAATGGACAATAATATAATTCAAGCGTTTGCGCGTGAAGAAAGATGTGTTTACTAAAAATAAGCTGAAACATGATTGTTAAGTGGTAAATTTGTATAAACAAACTAAACAATAACGAACAATGTTGTTACACAGATTACGCAAATGTTTAGGTACACGCTACTTCTATTAAGATACTATGTAAATAATTATAAATAATTTGTTATAGTTATAAAAAAATACCTACCTAAAATAAAAGATAAGGTAAATGATAAAGATTGATATTGAAAGGTATTTTAATTTACATTATTTTATGTATTTCGGAATTCTTTCATACTTTAACGCTAATAACATAAACTTTACTCAAACCAAATGATAAATAAAACAGTTACAATCATTTCAAGATAGAAAGCCACTTATATAGCGAAAAAATACAGAGTACTAAACAATGTTTGTACACAATACAAGATAACTAAAACAATGATATATACAATACGATATATATAGAAAATTCACAACGTAGCAATCATTCCGCGCGATGAAGCAGTATGAAGGCTAAATAACCAATATTAAATAGAGGTTCTTAGATCACAGTCAATTGATACCGCCATGCCCAGCCAATAGAATCAGGCGGATCTCTAAATGCGAGCAAATCGGCCCTTGGAAGGGATCCTAATCAAGAAGGAATGCATTCAGTGTCGGTAGGCAGTACGAACTGATAGGGAACAACGTTCCACAGCTTCCACTAGGCGTTCTTAGGGAGTATTAGTGACCACTCTAGAGATCACCCAGGGGCTTACCCTACGAATTTCCGCTCTGAACTACCCAGTTCATTCGCCCTATTCCCACCTCTCGTCGTTAATTCATCCCTGGTAGATTGACTGAGGATACAGGGAATTCGACAACTTAAGCCCTTGTACGACTGCATAAAGGAAGGTTAACGCGTTATTCTGTGTACTTGTCGCTTCTATTGTACGAAACTCTCTCAGCCGCTGTTAATATTCCACGAAAGTATTCGAACGCAGCTAGAAGCATTTTATGTGTGCGTTATACAAAACATATTAAAATGTCGATAACAAGACACGACTATCGTGGTTACATTGGTAAAATTTGAAACGGATATGAAAATGTATATTGAAGTTAGAAAATGTTTATTGGAAGTAAAGACTTCCCGAAGATCGTCAAAGTATTTGAACAGTCAATTGCTCACTATAGAAGTTACAAGATAATTTTTGGAAACATAGGTAAATTTCGCAAAGATCACGAAAATGTTTTATTAATTGATTGTTTGCTATAAGCCATTATATTTAGTGAGGCTATCTTTAGCATTAATTACATGTTTAAGATCATTATTCATGTTGTATACTAATTTTTCATTGAGTGTATTTTTACGATAAAATGTTTTATAATTCCTACATACATTTTCGGATTAGTTTTAAATTTTATCTACTATTATAATTATAACAGTTTTGTCTTACAGCGCTAACGAAACTTTAGCAAGTATGGCATAATGTACAGAATATGTTCATAAAAGAATTTTGTCGTAAGTATTCGAATACTTTCATGAATTATTATAGATGTTATTTATATTATTATATTATCATAGTTATGTCTGAACGATATAAAGCTCCATGGCACAAAATGTGGTTATTCTTTTTTCATTATTGTTGTAGTGTTTTGGCAATATTTTTTGTTACACCCCTCAAGATTATTTTAAACGATAAAAAATAGTACCTGTAGCATTTAAGCTTGATTGAATACCAGTAAAACGTGCCAGTCCGTGAAATTTATGTGTAAAATATAATGCGTACGGCTACGCAGCTACACGTCAAACCCTGGATCAAAATCGTCCATTTATCTGTCTGCTATGTTTTTTCTCCCTTCTGCAAAAATCGCTTCCGATCAGTATAACATCAACAATTGTTTTGGGTTTAGCTGCTTCGCTAGAATATGGCGAATTGCGCGTTTAAATTTTGCGATCCTGGGGAGATTATGGGATAAATTAAAATTTCATTTTAAATAGAAGGGGACATTAAGTATAAAATTTAATATTATTAGTAAAACTGTGATTTATTCTATCAAGATGTTTCAAGAAAGCTTTAAGTAAGAACTTTAATAGTAGCGAAAAAAGAAGAAGACAGAAAGATTGGAAAACTCGTATGATAGACATCTCATAAATAACCGAAACTTAACCCAAACAAAATTTGCTGTCAAAAAATTGTTAAAACTTTGTTTGGACTTGGGAAAGCGTATGTATAGCCTAACTTTCTTCCTCTACCTAAATTTTCCATCCATTGACAACTACAACGTTACCAGTGGATTCTTGAATTCCTGTTTCAACATAGAAAATATTTCTAAAATACATATACGTGTTTTTTCCAAACAACGAAGAGAACATAAATTCGATCATGAAAGCAGAAGGCTAAAAACAACAATTGCTACCGCTAAAAAGTTCAATGATACTAATTTATCAATAAATTATATATCATGTTAATCTCACATCCACTTCATCGGAACTGTTAAAGCCAACGCAAAAATCAGTATGCTATAACGTTCTCTGCTGCTGGAAGCGGATTTCATATACGATGAAATATGTATTTGACTTTAAAAGTTGAACTATTTGTCTTCTTCACTATTTATCTTGTCTGCTCGCTGGCAACTTGTGACGGCCGGGTATAAAGAGTAAAATTCGCTTCCGCATAGAAGCGTAAGGAAAATGTAATGGAAAGTAGAATCAGGAGCTGTCTGAATTATTGCTTTACCAACTTAAACGTTCCTTTCCCCGTATTGTCCATGCATGTACATATGTATCTTATCGTCTATATTCCTTTACATACACCTGTACACATTAAAATACTTCCTCCGCTTTCGATAAACTATTTTGTTTGTTGATGTCTCTATCGTACGAACAATGGCGCGATTAATCATTTTCTAACGAGGAAGACGTTTCATCATTTAGATCGTGCAGACACGCGCGGTTAGATCGGTAACGGGAGAAACGAAGGGGCCTTTAAAGAAGGTAGTGGGCTGCTAAGGAAGGCTGATGGAAAATGACGTTATCTTTTGGCGTAAGTCGGCCGAGTCACGAGGGAGGCGATTCGTAATTGCTTTAGTTAAGGAATGTGCGTCGCGCTTCGGGCTTGGACGCGGGATAAAAGCCGGAAAGACGGTTGCGGAGAGGGAGTGGAGAATGGAAGGGTGAAGGGGAAAGAGAAGGGGGAAGTGAAAAGTGGAAAAAGACGGAGGTGTATGGAGCAGAGGAGAAGAGAGAAGGTGAAAGCGGCGAGGAAACGAAAAGTGAACGGGGTTGGCAGAAGAACAAGAGAGAGGGAGAGTGAGCCAGGGGTAAGTTCAGCGCCATGGGGTGGCTATGAATTTAAATTTCTCTAATTAGGACGCGCAGGAGATGCGGTGACGCTGTTGGTAGCTACGACCCCCTTCAAGCCCCTTTCTTCTGTCCCTGTCCCCCAGCATCCCCCGCGTCAACTTCCTCGTTCTCTCGTATAATACTTTCTTTCTCGCTTAGCTCTTTCTCCCTTTCCGCTCCTCTCTCATTTTCTGTATACATACGTATACATATATACATATATGGGCACATGTACCGAGTGTTTCAAAAAGCTTCGGTATAAGTTTCACATAGACACACGCGGGCGTAAGTACTCAAGTCAAATTCATTTGACAGTGCTACCAGCTTTTTTCTTCTAATATTTCCCTTGTTGTTATCCTTTTCCATGTCAAAATGATACATCGCTGGAAAATACCGTGCTATTACGTTACACGAAACACGAAATATATTCGTACCCCTCAGAAGTCAAAGACGTGCAAATAATTATACTTATTAATGATACTAATAATATTTGCTGGTCCTTTAATAGATTAAAATAACCTAAATGGTCTTCCTATAACGTTAATAGAATTGTTAATATATATAATAATATAGTAGTTTCTATAGTAATTTCTATAAGCGATGATATAGTTATAAGATGTAAAGTGTGCTACTATGAATTAGATCTCAATAAAGGTGAATCTCGGGGTTTATATCACACTTATATGAATCTTCCTCTTGTTTTGCATTATATATGACATAATCCCGAAGCATTGACGGCGACTAAAATAGCGTTAACGTTAAATTAAATTAAATCTTGGGAAAAATGAATTTACAACCTTTAATCCTTGTCACGACACACTGGTCTTATGTTTAAATATTCCGCAACATTTTTGAAACACCCTATACATATGTGAGCCTGCGCACACGCATACTTATGATACGAACGTGTATATATATTTATGCGTACACGTGCGTACCGCGTTATAATACCGTAGCAAACCACAAAAGCCTGGCGCTGAAGTAACTCAAGTAAGAGGTGGCTCGCATTCGCCGTAGTTGACACCACCTGACTCAGATTTGTTGCTTCTCACGTTCTAACCGAAATTTATTTGATGCCGGCTCGCGCGGGTTAATTAACGCTTCCCGGAAAGAGAGACACGCGAAGCGGGAGAATGAGAAAGGGGTGAACGCGCGCGTGCAAAAGAGAAAGGGTACAGGAAGGCACGAAGAGGAGAGAGGATGGAGAAACGAGAAGGAAATAGCACCTTCGAGATTGGACCAACACGAAGAAGAGAGAAACTCTTTCGGTAGAGAACGAGAACGAACAGCGAAGCAATCAAAGCATACATGCTTCCTATGATGCGATTAACGGCGCGGTTAGTAGTATAACTCCGCGTATGATCGGTCATCGACCGCGCCGAAGCCATGCACCAAAATAATTGAAGAGCCCATAACGGAAAAGACTCTCGTTAAATTCCTCAAACTTTCAGATAAAAGTACGTTCTAATAATTAGAAACTATATTTACAACATGGTGGAATAGATATGATGTAAATTTTCGACATCTTTAAGCTTTGAAATACCTGTTTGCTTTCCTGAAGATGGGCAAACATGGAGAAGGCCCGTTTTTATTAAGTGCCTTTGAATTTTAAATGATCATTGATGCTGTAAGTTCTTGCTTCGATGTGTCTGTTTTACTAGAACGCATGGCTCGTTGTGGAATGTTAGTCATAGAGTTAATCTGTAAGAGTTAATCTTCCAAACGATGGTTGTTTATGCTGTATAATAATAAGTCAATGAATTTCGAATTCTGCGTAATTAGCTTTGTTAATAACGTACTTATAGGAACGTACGGATTTATTAATGTTTTGATATTAACTCGTAATTCTTTATAACTGCCCTTTGAAATCTGTTTGAGTAAAGTTTTGTTAATATCAATACGATATATGAAATATCACGGTAAAATTAACCTTTAAATGGTCACATTTGCCTGTCAAGCGATTTGAATGCCATTGAGAATATCCGGAACCTGGTCAAATCACCTGTGTAACGCGCTTGATTACTGGACTGCGCAATTGGAGAATAAACATTCTATATGTTTGTCAAAATAATGAGAATTTTGCTCACGCCTCCCAATTGTATTAAAAGAGTGAAAAATATTGAAAATATCGAGTGTTTTAATTCAATAGCTTGTGTGTATGTGTGCGTACATGTAATCATTTATTTTCCATAAACTGCCCATTCAATGTCTTCCCATTAAACATCATTTTCGTCGATGTAATCATTCTTTTAATTACCTCGTTGTCAACGTCTTCTTACCAGCCTAAACCTTCTATCATTGTTTGTATCGTAAAACGTATCGATCGGAAAAGAAGAAACAGATGGGAAGGGCTAACAAAAGATCTCGAAAAACAACTCGCGAAGTATTCCGATAAATTAAAGCGGTTTGCGTTCGTCGTTATCCATCCGGATGACCTGAGCAGCAAGTAAGGAATTTTCAGGGAGTTTTAGCAACCATTAGCAAGCACCGGGGTTGAAGCGGACGATTTAAAAAAAGTTTCCGTGGTGCATACATTAAGCCACGCTGGTGTGTACGAATCTTAATTCTTTCTTTGTTATCTCTTTCCACTAATTCACGACAATCGCGCTCGTGAAAGAGGGTCGACGAACACGGAATGAAAAAGGGCAAGAAAGAAGAAGAGAAAGAAAGAAAGAAGCTAAAGCCACGGTTACGGCCAATGTTCCTCGTCTTCTTTGTCTCAAGAGATTAAAGGCTTAAAACGTTCACACCGGTTCTACATATTTCACCCTGAACCCGTGGACTTTGAGCGGCACTCAACTATTTCGTGCATAATGTTCTGAAGTTATAAGAGTAATATTATACAGTAAAAGTACTATACAGTGAGAGTATATTATAAAGTAAAAACTGAATTCTAGAAGAGAAAACTAAGGAAACCAAGTGCACCAAGGAAACTAAATCGATCTAAACTAAATTCTAAATTAGTACATTTTGAACAAAGAAATAATCGTATTGTAAACAATTATGTAAGAATAATGTAATAATTATGTTATATAACTCCCACATACGTTACTGTATCTCCACGTATTTCGAGAGGAACTGAACCATTTTGTGTATAATGTTTGATATGCAACGAGTATAGGAATAATATTATACAACAAGAGTATTTATACTATAAAAATGAAATGTCAGAAAAGGAAACTAAGAAACTGAAGGAAACTAGAAAAATGTTATTACAAAAGCTAAATCCTAAGTTAAGAAATTTTAAACAATGAAATAATTATATTGTAAAATTGATTGCATCGTTTAATATATATTACTCTCTTTATCCTCAACTTTAGCAAAGGCATTAAAAGAACAATTATTCTGGATGATCAACGTTTACAGAGCGTGAAATCTTAACAGTAAACCAAGAGGCGGAAGCACAAAGGCAATAAATGGTGTCGCAGAAGCATTCATGAATATCGTTCGATAAATTAGTTCTCGGTATATTAATTAGAAGCGTGAAAATTGGTCGGGATATGGGCGACGATATCGTCGATTTCGTATCCAATTAAGGCTAAACTACAGCCGAATTCATAAAAATGCAGTAATTAAAAGTATTGATTATCGAAGGGTGACCGATGCTAGTAAGCTCGCTACGATAGGGAAGGGTAGCTTGCTTCGTACACCTGTTCATTAGGTAATGAACTTATTAAATCAAAGAGGCGCGGCGCAGTAAAAAGTTCTACCTATCTTCGCGATCTTCGATCCATTCGCTAACTTTCCTCTCCTTCTATTTGTTCAATTACCTTACCGAAAGGATTAAATGTTATTGGATACGGTAGCAAGTTTAACTAAATCTTTCGAATAATCGCGATTACTTCCCGAACAAAATTCGTACATCTTTATACCCGTAATTCTTTAATTGAATTATAGCCTATCAGAAATACGCAAATATTCGCATACTCCTGGACGGTACTGCATATGTACATCTTCACGTGAAATCAGAATTAAAAATCAGAATGTGCTGATTCTATAATATGTTAAGAATCGTAAACAACAACAATCTGACAATTATTTTCAAGCGTTTTAACCTAAACCACGAAAAAATATTTTTATCCAATGTTTATATATTAATAGTAATTTTATAGTATTAATAATATTAATCATCTTATTTTAAACTTTGCCATTTATCGTTTTAGCTTATGAAACTGCTATGTTAAGAACTGACAATCATGTGACATAAAATTTAATGTAATCGCATGAAGATATTTTCAGACATTAGACATGTATCTAATATTAAATACTTGATACAATTTATGTAGAAAATATTTTGAACCAGCCGTGGCCATTTACCTTTTCCAACGCGTAAAACTGAATCATTCTGTACTTCCATTCGAACTGCAGCTCGCTTGGACCAAAGGTATTATCACGTCTCCCTTAAGCGGTATCTCGCAGAGGACACAGTATAGAACAACTTTTCAGAAGAGCTAACTGAAATGCTCGAAACGGTGGAAAGGGTGGCGCGGCGGGTACCCTCGACTCTCTAACCCGCATAACCGAATTAACACCAGAGGAAACCTTGGTACAGGTTTACCTCGGTACAGTTTAATCCTGCGTTCTGCGTCGCGTCCACAAGGAAGCGATGCTGGTCTTGCAGTCGAGCCGACTGAACCATGGATGGGTAAGTGACGTAAAATTTAAGAACCGCCCGCATTAAAATCACTGCTCCCACCAGTATTTCAACGCCCACCCCTTTCCCCTTTTCTCCACCGCGTTACATTCTCCACGGTTCGCGAAAGAGAGCAGTCGGGTATATAAAGGGTTCGCAAAGTGACTCGAATTGCCGCACAGTCGACTTTACGAGACTAGCTATTGCTAATATCAGAACATAAGGGCTGCTCCTCTCTTCTCTCGCTCCCTTTATCGCATGTTTCTCTCTGCCGCTTCCTCCTTCTTCGTTTCTCATACTCGAATCGAGACAAAGAACGAGTCCACCACCCCTTTCATCCCCACCTATGTGGAAAACCGCTCGAAGTCGACATCCCTTGCCTTGGTGAAACTCCTTAACCATTCGACCCTCTGCGACATTTTTAGTGGCCATCAAAAACCAACGCCGGGCTTAATTATGAGAGGGCAGAAGCAGAAACCCTCGTGCTTTCCTGTTAGCAGCTTGGCCGCACACGAAGACACTAGCTTGCCCATTTCGGTACACTTCTTCGCTGTTTCCCCCGATTCTCGATAGTTCTCTCGACCGCGCAGTACGAACGCCTCGAGGAGCCTTTTGTTTCTTCTTCTTTTTTTTTCTTTCCTCGTTCTTTGAAAGAAAGAAAGGAAACTGGTGTAACGCTGCAACAAACAACAGCATCTTCTCGGAACGCGAAAGTCGCTGGTGAAAGAGCGACTTTTCGTACTTTTGTTTCATCGCGCTAGAAGCCAGAAATAAATGAATCGTGACATTTTGATTGACATTCTGGTTTTGGATAAAGTAGTAGTGGATGCTATAACCATTCGGGATAATTGATACGTCGGTGCAAATACATGAAATAATAAGGAGACGATAAGACAGCTTTTATTTCTACATTTTATTTATGTCGCTTGTGCTTCTATAGCTTCTTTTCGTTGAAGAAGAATGACAACGTTGTGGAGAGGAATGTAGATTAATCTGTGAGTTACATAGCGTGAAAGTAGCTATATTTTTAATTACTGTATTTGAAATTGATGATTTTACGCGACGCTATAAAATTAGTAAATCGATGTATACACAATTACCCCTACAAGCCTACGATATATTCAACAATTTTACTTTTTCTTCTATTTCTATGATATAACATATTTATTATATTCGGATGGATTAATGAAACAGCTATTCCTCTTGGTTGCAAGAGCAACCATAAAATTGAGGTATTTATTTAATACCACTAATAACATAAATGCAGTATATTCTTAATCTCAGCTCCTTTGCTACGGATTAGGAAAATATGAAAGTTTGTATGAAAGGATACTGATTAAAATAATCTGAGAGTTCTGAAATACCGTCTTCTTTCAAAGTCATTTGCATTCGCTTGCTTCTAAACGAGAAATGTAGATATTATAAAATATGTTCGTACTTTGGTCGAAAATGAGTTTCAACGGTATTATGTAAAATGAATATTTGAAAATGACTGCAGAATATGAAGAACATTAGGTATTTATTAAAAGTGGAATATATTCCACAATAAACTAGTGATTTTAATTGGGAATAATCCAATATTGTACGAGACCAAGGATATCGAACTTTGATGATCTGATCACAAAGTAAGGAAAATAAAAATATCTTCTCGGTAGGAGAGTAGCAGAACAAAAGAACCTAGTATCGAATGCATGTCTGAGCAATTTGTTTCTTTTATAATTCTCTTTGTAATTTTGATGTAACATCTTACATCATTTCTAAGTAGCAAGTTATTTTATAGCGGCTTATAAATGACCAATAAAAATGAAAACAAGATTGTAAACGAATATAACTATTATATTAATAACCACGCAAGTGTTCGTTCTTTTCTTTTAGAGTATACACAATAATTAGCAAATGGTTTTTTGAATTACAAATAGTTTCATCAAACATCGTTAAAGAGATAGTTGCGTGTAAACAAATAATAAACACTTTTACACTGGTTATTTAAGTTCATTATATATTATTTTAAAAAAATTTACAATACTTAAGTAATAATTTCTTCGGGGATCTTTCTCTGACAATATCTTAATGTATCCCTATATTACATGTAAATGAAACAAATTTCCTGTTAACCCGTAACTATTTCCTGTTTTACGTTAGTCTATTGATTCGACCGATAAACATTGGTGATTGCGACTCAAGCAAAGTTCTATCTAGGCACTTGCCACTGTATGGCAATGCAAACGCGTTCAAAGTTTGTCTCGTATATTTGTCCAAGAGTTGTCTACGTAAGCACTGTACAACAGGTCCGACGCAAGTTGGGTTTCCTCTACCACTTATATAAGGATCTTACAAACAGAACGTTTCTCCTACACCTTACTGTTTTAAGAGTATGTTAATTACTTATAATAATTAAATAAATTACAATGCAATCCTATTACCTATCGCAATATAAATCATTATCGACTGACAAGCCTCTTTTACATCATGTATAATACGTACAGAAAATTTTGTATAAATACATACATACATTGTTCCAATTTTAGTAGCTTAGCAATGTTGGTTCGTAATTGGACTTGATTAACTATAATTAGATCGCGAATTTTTATACATGTATGTGAAATTTAAATATGTAAAAATGCACAGAATGCATGAAAATATATATACTGTCAAAAACAAAGTACTCATTGTGACTTTTAATAAGCAAAACTCTGCTTAAGTTCTATCATTTTAGTCGCCTTCATAGAATATAAATTTGCATAGAAATTCGCAATCTAATTACAATAGTGGTGAAGTATACGTGGACCGTTTAGCAAAACGACGGATTATGACAGGAAAAACTTTATCGATCTCCTCCGTTCCGCGCAGAAATTCCAGTTTTCCCGATGATAAGAGAGCTAACATGACAGAAGAGGGGCAGGGGGGTGTGAACGCACAAAGGGTGAAAAACATCGGCGGAACACTTGCGCGCGGCGTTGCGCGTGCATATTGCGGAGAAAATAGCTTAGTTTCGTCGTGGGACCGAAATTAGATTTCGTTCGAGAAGACGTTCCAAATGTTCGCTCTCCGACCTTCTTTCCTTTATCTGTCGCGCGCCGCCTCCTAGAATACCCCTCCTTCAGCTCTCGTTTCAGCCGCCTCGCACTGCATCTTCTTCCTTCACCGTTCACTGCCACTCTTCTTCCCTCCGCCCGTTCTTTTTCTTCTACTTGCAATTCGTTCTCTTCTTCGTGCTGGGATTCCCGCTTCCCCCGGGACACTCGACGACGTCGCGACGCTCCTCCACGTTCCGCGGTACTATGCATATTTCACCGATTTTTATGGAATTCCTTCTAGACTCGTTCCTTCTTCCTCTTCGCTTTCCCTTTGCTATTACCCTTTTCCTTTCTCTATCTCTTTCCCTCTCCCGCTATTTCCGTTTAGAGCGTCGAGCCTCTCCTTTCTTCTGTCACCCTACGGTCCCCGTGCTGTTTCTCGCGCTTCGTCGCACTCTGGCGTCGTTGCCTGTCATCTTTCGTTGTTACGCAGCGTGTACTTCAGTCGTCCCGTAGCCGTCGTTCTCCCCCCTTGGGGCCGGATTTTGTACGGAGATTTTCCGATTAACCCCGTTGAACTGTCGATCGATCAAGCGGAACAATATTCCGGCCGACGTCTATGAATTCCAGCGATCTTCCCGAGAATCGTTGTATACGTTGCCAGTAAAGGGGCTGGCGCACGGCTAAACGCGTGGAAATAGAACGAAAGATTCCGCGAGAAATTGAAAGCCCTGCGTAGGAGTTCCTCGTAATCCGTCCGTTTTATATCGATTGGGAATTATTCTATACTCCATGGCTATCTTCTCATCGAAGTGTCTTTCCCTCTTTAATTTCATTAAAGGAATATTCTATCGATGGAGGTATCGTTTTCTGTCGGTAGAGCGAATGTTAAAATAACGTATTACCTTCCACTGTAAACTTTAATTGTACTCGTAGTATAGATTCGTATAATTATATTATGCAATATTTAGCTATAACAATAATAAGCAATAAAGTTATGGTAGCTCCGTTTATTTTGTAATTTTGTCAGAAACAAAAGTATGTGTATATGGTATATACAAACATCTTGGTTCTTTTTTCTGAGGATATTAAATAAAAATGTATAGAAGATGTTGTTTTATCACGGAAACGCTCGATAGTCCAATTTGATTTATTAATTTATTTAATTAAACGTGGAAATCAATTTAACAGAACATTGAATTGGTAGTATAAAAATGAATACACAGGACTTACGGCATAAGACTTATAGCTGGGATTTCATTCCCGCGGCCAAAGCAGCAATATATTATCGTTCCCGACTGTCACTTGTGACGGCTCATCCGGCAATAAATTAATTATGCAAATGAAATAGTGTATTGCTAATTCGACCGACTTAATGAGAAATTGTATGCGTGTCCATTTAAAGTTGTCATATCCTTAAATTTCCAATATTTCTCAATTATGCAGCTAATTAGAGTATCATCTGGCAAGTGACATTTACAGCTTCTATCACTGTGCGGTTCTAATAGACATACTGTACCATGGAATAATTGCATCAGTGAGCATATAAATCATAAGTTTTGCACACGAACCATATACGAGACAATTAATGTATATAAATTTATGTTTCGTATTTTATTCTAAAATTACATTTTAAAAAGATATTAAATAATAGGACTATAATTATATAAATGTTTAAGACTTAATTTAGAAGATATATGATGGAATGAAATAATTTTTGATTATTGAAATATTTTGCTACTTTTTAAACATATCACGCATGTTTCTCAAAAATATCACGACGCAAATGAACTTAGTTTTGCATGTTGAAAGAATATCAAAACTGTTAAATGGGTTTTCAAGCGTTAAGAGCAGAAAATTATAAAAATAATATTTCACTATCGTTTCCTAGATTTTATATTAATATTCTGTTTGTATCTGCGTACATTATTAATATTACCCTTATATTCAAAAGTGGTGTTCGTTCCTCTTTCGTTTGAAAAATGTTCTCGGAAAGGTCAGGTATTCTGTTTTTGGTAAACGTCTTCCATTACCTTCCTCCACTTACCGTCGAACAAACTACGTTCTCCTATAGCGTTACAGTGATACATTTGATTCCCATGTAAATCCAAAAATTCTTTTTCGAGTTCAAAATTCCATGCGGAAAATCTTCCTTAGTTATGATTATCTTCTCAGTCTTGCAATTGTTATAAGTATTGTAAACATTATAAGTTATAAAAGGAACTGTTTGCTTCGACAACACGGGAGACAGCTAACCCCAATCCACTGTGAACGGAAAATGATAAAAAATTGATCTGATAGTGAACGTGTTAGAAACTTGAATATTTATTGGAAATTTGATATATCACATTTATTTTTCTACTATGGTAATATCCTTTCACTGGATATACAAATAGTTTCATTTTACTGAAGAATTTTGTTTTAGATACATATACAATATTGTTTATTGATCGTTATTAAAATATACGAAAATAATTCTTTTATTTAATGTGCGGTATAATAATAAGATTGTAAATGAAATTATATATTGTACTGTCCTCAAAGTTTAGTATTATTAATAGAGCGTAAATGAAACAAAATACTAGATAGGAAACTTCTTCAAACTACGAATACTCCGCAAATTCATTGGTCCGTTAGTTCGCTATCAGACATCCTGTTACCTTCAAATAATTCCTTCCATCCCGTAAAGGTAATAGAAACGAATCGCTCACAAACGAGAAGTCGAGACAAAAGGAGCTCCATGAACGGAACGTTCAAAGTGTCCTCAAAGGTATGCATTACAATCGTGTGTGCGCGAGCCCGTGGGAATACTTTCTTCCTCTAAACTGAAATATTCAGAGCCATTCTACTCCGGATGAGTGAATAATACGTTCCCCGATAGAGCGGTAACGACGTTGAATCGATCAAATTGTTAAAAACACATGCTAAATTTCACGTAGTAGAATTATTTCTCTTGCAACGGGACGTTCGCCACATCCGACATGTATGTTCACACTCGCATAACTCTAAGGCGGGACATATATGTACAAGATGCAGCAAGGTATACATACTGTCAAGTAACGTCGAAGCGATTCTAAAAGAGGCAGCCAGTGGGGCTACTTTATTTCCTTAGATTCTACTTTTAGCAACTATTCGCCATTCCGAAAGAAAGACAATCTTGCCATCGGCGAACGGGCTGCGCTAAGCATACCGACCAACGATACGCCTGAGACTCTCTCTTCCTCTTTCTCTTCTTGGAGTCGCCTTATATTCCGTATATACCACCCAGGAGGCAACGACGTATCTCTCGAGATCAGTATGACTGTCGGTGTGTACGGATACCGCCTCACTATGGAAATAAAGCACTTCCGAGCTCCGCGAGAAATGCATACGTTCCCCCTGGCTACCCGTGAAAACCCTCCTTCGAGATCTCTGGCAATCCCTTCTCGTCACCAGCTTTCCACGAACAGCCAACAGCCCGGTGATACGACTTTCGATTAAAGCTACACGAGAAGGAAGTCGTTACGGTTCCTTCGAGCTTGTCTGAGCGCTAACGAAATTCGCGTTTCGACGTCGTTTTCATCGTTGTCGTCGTTGTTGACACGCAGCAACCGCGTTACGCCAGTTTGTCCTCTTCGTGCTTAATGTCGTTCATCAGAGCGGTTCGCGCAACCACGAGGATTTTACGCCGTGTATTCATCGAATGCGCGTTTCTATAAACGTTTACGAACATTCATATCGAAACATTCGCCGAGTATCCTGATCAAAGCAATCGAATGTTGGAAACAAAAATATACTCGTGAGCTTTCGCAGGAAACGGTATGCGTACACTGGACTGACAATCGAATACACCTTGGAAATTTGAGTGAATCAGTGAATGAGTGATTAAAAGACAAGTTCCTTTCCAAATATGCTGAAAATCAGTAAACTAATATCGATAGTAATAAACTTTCTCGTTGCATAGTAAATTCAAAAGTATTAAAGCCGACAGTTTGATCTGTCGCTACATTTAAAAATTACCGAGCATTATTCGTGTGTAATTTATCAATTTACCAATATTATCAATTGTTAAGTTATTGCTAAAGGCGATTTAATTTTATGTTTCGCTTCTTGTACCATCTCCGACAACATTTTAAACATTTCCAAGTGGGTATTCATCTGAAGTCGGGTGTCTTGAATTAATGTTACTTTTTAAAAGATTCCTATCCACGCGAATTTAAAGCGAATTCATGTGACTTGAATTCAAGTAACTTAATTAATCTGAACGAGTCTTTACACTCGTCATGGTTACGAAAGTTCCGTGAAAGAACGTTCTGCTCGCGTGTCTTTCGTGTGCGACGATCCTATCTTTGAGCTCGGTATTTCGCGACATGGATTCCTCGTATGCGAATGCGTTCTGTTGCGTAACGAAGCGACAGGAAGCGAACTGCAGGAATATTTCGGAAAGAACGAGGAACGAGAGATTCGTACGAGCGACTGGATTAAGGCGCGCAATCATAATTTGTGGAACAAGCATGGATTTACCTTGCAAACGACGCGGAATGATGCACGAATTGCTCGGATTCTTGAATATCCGTGAACTAGGAAAGCATTTCAAGTTTGTAACGAGCAAGGTACATTTGGCAAGAATCAGAAGGAGAAGACGACGTAGAAAATTCATTTATACAACGCGTCTGCCAAGCAATTATTATGTAAATTGGTAACAGTTTTATGTCATGGGACAATGATGACAAGTATGAAATATAATAAATATAATAAATTATTGTAAACACGATTCGTTAACAGACATTCCGATTTCAGAATCTAGAACAATAATAGCATTCTTTTTGTTTAGAGCTTGAAAAAACAAAAATTTTATCGCATTTACTAACGAATAATGTATTATCTATGTTGCATATTTTTCGTAATTTTCGATTGCTCTGTTGGAAAGATATGAAAATGTTCTTTGCTTTGAGGTTTCGTTTCTTTCCCTGTTAGACTAAATTTTTTATAGAATTTTAGCATGACGATCGAAGTAAATGGAAATCTGTTCATATTAAATTCGGAGAACAGAGCGAATGATGTAATAGCTTTAAATGCCCTTTATAATTTGCTAACTGTAAGTTTCGACAATTACCATTTGATTTTCCTTTAGAAACTCAAAATGCAAAATGAAAGACGACATTTCTGGCGAAGTAACCTGAGAAATTTTAACTACATTGAAAGCGAACATTGTACCAACAGATAAAGGGAAAATTATATGCAATAACATCAAACGACTATTTACAATCCTCTGTTAAGGTTACACGTTTTCATTAGTCGTATCGCTGGACGACCAACGACGAAAGACGTTGAAAATCGGCAAAACGAACAATTAACGCGTCTCTGGGGCAAATTAGCCGAGCGGAAATCTTCGCGTTACCGTACGCGCCCGGTTTTATAACCGAAAACGTGCGAACATTCCCATAGTTTAGTGGAGTTTCAGTTTGCAAAGGAAGCCTTATGATCGCATTGTCTGCTGCGCGAAGAACGGAATAATGGAGGAAACGAAGAGAACCGTGCGAGGTCGAGCCAATTGAAGGGTTGAAGGGAAAGAAGCGGTGGAAAAGCGGAAGGGAACCGGAGACACGATGGAAAGTGTGCGAGAAGCAATTTCGACCAGCGCTAGGACACGCTAACTGTCCGCGCTAGCTAACCTAACCGGCACGATAGCGTTTCATTTACATAACCGTAATCCTACTTAGTGGCAGATGCCTAATTCCCCTCGTACGTTTTCGTTTGTACATCGTGCTACCGAGCGAACATCGTGCCTACCTACTCGTTTCCTCGTAATAAACACTCAAGATCCTCGTAGATTAATTAATCTTACAAGCAATATATGAAATAATACATTATTTATTAAATAAATATAATAGAACCTCTAGCTTTTATAAATACATATATATACATGTAAACGAGTACGACCTAAATTATAAGAGAAAGTGAATGTTTTCATTACTAAATACGTAGTTGAATAGTAGATTAATAATTTTCTACTTTAACTCTTCTATTTTAAACCTGATTTTCTGAAGGATATACCGTTCTCAGTTGTGACACTTTTCTAGCAAATCAACGATATTCTCTGTCTATGAAATCCCACCTCTCGACACATCATTTATATAAATGTCCACCGCCCAGTCATTAGAATCTCTTTGAATTATGAAGAACTTAAAAAATCAGAAATTTTTTATAATATCCGACTTGAAAGATATTTTCTGCAATTGTCATTTTCAATGAATAATTCGCTGAAAGATATCGGTAGCACGAATTTATTTATTAAATAATCATTCTCGCGATATTTCGTAACTGCTTTGAAATTCGTTTTAGCGATATTTAAAATTCTTATCATGGAATAGATGGCCCTTTACCGTGTAACAAATCCGCGAACCCGAAAGGTAAATGTCGGTCGCTGAAAGTCGACATTACGGTCAGTGGAATGAACAGCGTGATGGGAAAACGGATCGAGATAAACGGAACGCCAGATGCTTGGAAATTCTATCGGCTGTCCGTACATAAGTGTCTTTCGGAACGAGGTAACGTTTAACGACTGCGATTTCCTGATTCTGCAGATCTTCTTTTAGTTGCTGTTGCGTTTCGTTCGCAACTGATAATAGAAACCTTTCCTGTTGTTCGGTTGTGTGGATGAGATTTGAAAGAAGTGGCAAAGCCAGTCACACATACAAAATAGTTCCAATGAAAAGGAGTTCCACGATCACGTTAAAAGGAAGTAGGAATTTAAAAAGGCCGCGAAATAAAGAAGATTTTCTATTTACAAATAGGTCGTATATTTACATACTTAACGCAACCTCGTAAACAAATACATATATATATATATAAAATACAGTCGTACGCGCGCTATGTTCAACAAACTAATAACGTCGATTGGACGTATCGTGCGTACGGTGAGCCATATGCACGAGACGTTACGTACATAAAATAATAAATTAATCCATAAAAAAAAGAGAGAGGGAAAGAAGGAAGGAAGGAAGAACATAGAGGTGGAAAGAAGTTAGGAGCGAGTTGACGTGTTTTATGGCTTGGCAGCATCGTCACTGCGTATTTCTTAACAATGAGCATCTCTCTTAAGCTTATACGCTCTACTTATTTTACGTATCTGCAATACACCAAGTTATGCATAACCATTTGCCAGGCAGCACTATAAAAGTAGAAGAAGTTTAAGACTACTCCGAATACGGAATGCGTATACGCTGCGATACGCAGCTGGTTTTAAGCTCGCGTCGATGAGCGCACATGCGAACGCGTTAACATTTTATTACCTATATCTCTGGCCAGTTGAATTTCAGCTTGTTAGATCGCGTTATCAACGTGTCAGGCGGCTGAGTTTTACTGCTTCTTTACACGAGGATGACTCGTGTATCTTTGGGTGCTTGTACTTCTAAATGCGTCCACTTATAAAGACGTTCTAACTGTTCTATTCAAACGAAATTACGTTGCTAAATTAAGCGATACACATATTATAAATATTGTAGGAAAAAGTAACAATATAGAATCCTGTTAGTAAATTAGAACCTCGCATTGAGAATAATATCTTAAGTATCATGCACGATGGCATAACTATAAATATACATAATGATATAGAAGTAAAGAAACAAAATATTTAGTAATCTTAACTGAACTACCAGACTTGACAAAAAATTGTCGAAAATATTTAAGAATGACAATGTGGAATTCTTCTTATTTGTCGTAAGGAAATGTCATTTGTTCGATTCATAAGCGAGAAGCTATATGCATTATCTGCTTCTATACGTTTAATCTGCTATATGCTATAATACTAGTCATCTGAAACCAACGTTCCGAAAACCCTGGAGCGCAGAAATTTATTTCTGACAATAATAGTAAATCTACTTTTTGAAAAATTACTTAAAAGCAAAACAGGCTCCCATATTATCTTCTTCTCTGTTCTGCACAGAATATAATATAACGTATACGTGTGTGTAGGTAAATAAATTAAATTACAATGTAATTGTCATTGCAAATGATGAAAAATTGCGTCCAACGTAGCGTGTTTCTATTAAAAGTATCTAATATTAACGCGAGGGTACTCTACAATTAACAAGATCTCGCTGAAGTTCCACGTACCACGTAACGGTGTTTCTATTTTCAATACGATTAGCATACCCCGAGCAAGCCGAGACACCTAAAAAGTCATCCCCTCTAGTGCGGTGTATAACTGGGTATAGCGTATCTCATCGAGAAACAACGGACTAGATATATGCATATCTACCTGTTATTGTCACAAAGGTATGCAAAACCGTGTGTATCGCGCTCGTTGAACGCCCGCAGAGTCGAGCAATGCGTTTCACTGGAAACGAGATTCTCGCAAAAGGTAGGTATCACTACCACGAAGCTGTTGGACGAGGTACTGAACTTTCACCTCGGTGAAGGTTAAAGATGTGGAAGTGCGCGAGAGACTGGCGTTCTCGTTCGATCACGTGCCCGAACGTCAACGATGAAAGTTGCTCGATACGGCCATCTCCCGCCTTTTATTTCTCAAACGACGACGATTTGTAATCGAACGACCTAAATCTGTAATGTAAATTTGTAATCGAATTCTAAATCTATGTAATCTAATCTAAATTCTTGTCGCGTTAGACACTCGTGCGTCAATCGAGCGATTAGAAGACGTCGATTCTAAGATGTGTTGGCTCGCGCGAATGGCCATGACACGATTGCTCGTCGACCCCGAAACGGATCGCTCTGATACTTTTACTTGCTTTCGTTCACATGAAACCTCTCCATCTCCTAAAGAGTTTTCGAGTGAAAAGGCGAGTAGAATGGTTCTTCGGAAAGGAACGGAGGAACACTCGAGGACTTTCGGTGCTTGCTTGTGTCGCAATTAAACTCTGATAGGATCTGCCTTCGCGAACATGAAGTATGTTCGCGTGAGAAGAAAGAAAGGAGAATGAGATTCGCCGATGACGTTACGCGATTACCGTTTCGCCGAAGAAAGAGAATTTCGTGAGTAAACCGTTCGGCTTCACAACCTGTCATCGATATATTTCTGAAGAAACGATCATCGTTTTCGCTTCCTAGCGGAATGTTAGGCCATTTGTGGCTTCCATTTCATTCTGGCATGCTCTAAAATGGAATGTAAACTCAAGATGTTCCTCACGGATCAGTAATCAATGATAATCGTTATGGTGCAAAGAGTAATCAAATCCGTTTGTAGATTGCAATCTGGCGGAAACGATCGAAAGCGAGCGCGATTTTGAATTCGTTTCTACCAATAGGACATTTCGTAACTATAATATTTATATATGATATATAAAATTTAAATATTTTGTAATTAAAAATATAGTCTTTAACTTAATGACTTTAATTAATAACTTCTACGCGGAACGATTTCAAATTTTGCGCCTCAGTCCCGTAGTACCGTGGCTTAACTTGGTAATGCGAAAGAGGACGAAAGTCTGTTCGTTACATAAATTACCATACATTACCAAAGAATCTATCAACGAAAGTATTTCCTAGACAAACGATATGATTTAAGAGGACTTTGTCCCGCTAACAATCTTCCCATCGTTCGAAAGAACAGTTGCCACGTTCTCGTTTTTCGCCACCGACCTTATCTCTTTCCTCGAGTCACCGTATTGATTGTTGAAGAAAAGAGCGACAGCCTGCTTTTTCGTGGACTCTCCTTTATTAAATTCGGCTTCGCTCCTGTCGTCAGCTTGTCCACCTAATTCATCAGAATCTTTCCTTTGATTGTTCTCTGCTACCGTGATGTAATGTCCTTTAGGAACTTCGATGTTTCCAGCCTGTGGTAAATCGCTGAACACGTGCTGTAATTGCTGTGCTTCCGGATGACCTTGAACTTGTATCTGCCCTTGTTCAGGCTGTTCGATAGCCGCGAGGATATCCTGCAAGAGCCCATTAGACAGCACCTGATCATGCCTGATACTACCATCCGAATTCTCCGTTCCTAATCCTCCATCAGCAGCTTGGATTTGCAACGTGTACGTTCCCTTGGAACCTTGAACTTCGAAACCGTCGGCTCCATTGGCCGTCAGTCCCTTCGCCAGGGACAGAGCTTCGCTGCCTTCGTGGGTATTCAGAAATTGACTAGCGTCCACTTCGTTCGAGGCTAGGTTCTTTGCATGGCCGTATCCTTGCTCGTTCAAGCTCGCGGTTAACGCTTCAGCTTTTATCCCGCCATTCTCCTGTTGGAAATGAGCGTTCGAGGAGAACGACTCTTGAGATTGTATAGCGGGTGGCGCCGAAAGTACGTTCGTGACTTCAGCCGATTGACTGTGATCGCTAGACAAAACGTTGTCCGTGTTTTCAGAAGTGGCATAGCTCACGCCTATCGAACTGCCGTAGCTGTCCTTCAGGTTGGTTTTCGGTTGCTCTATGTTTTCTAGGCTTAGCTGACCTATCGACTGCGTGATATCCAACCCACTAAAACCGTTTGACAAGGAACCCTCTTTAAACAGCGAATTCTGATTGAGACCAGTGGAAAGAGCGGCCCCGAAACTTGAGCCATGAGAGCCGACGTTTAACGCGTGGCTTCCGAGATCCTCAAAGCTGTACTGCGTACCAGTCGTCTGTTCGAAACCGCAATCGTGTCCACCACCTGTCGACAACGGTAAATTCACTACCGGGGTGCCATACGTGGTAGTTATGGTGTTGCTGATGCTGTCGTATAAATTGTTGCCAAAGCCAGTGGAGGTGGAGACGAAGGAAGAAGCGGGTCCAAAGTTAGGCGCTCCGTACGTCAACACTGGCGCTGGAGTGTTAAAGTTGCTGAAGGATAATGGCGTGCCATATTGGGCATTCGGAGCTGCTATTGGCGAATTCAAGCTGACACTAGGTAGTTTGTTGAAAGCAACTGGAGCATGGAGGGCAGGTAACTGCTGCTCGAACGATAAGGGCGGAAGGTAAGTTTTTGGCGCTTTGGCTAGCTCAACGTGTCTCAGCGGTGGCAAGTAACGGTTAAGGTTAGTCAAAAGTCCGCTAGGAACGGATTCTTTGAACTTAATCGGTTCACGGTTTCTTGGAGGAATCAGGGTACCTGGAAGGGGTAATGGATGTCTAAACGATCCGTGGGGACGATGGTAATGCAAATTTTGCTTAAAAAGCGAGCTACCGTGTAATGCGAAAGAAGCAAACGACGATGCTCGACCTGCTTCGGCAGCTGGATAAGGACCATTAGGCGAATAGGATGAAGGAGGAGGGGCGCCGTATGAATCGAGAACAGGAGGTGGTGGCAAAGGAATGCCCGATTCGATGGAATTCAATTTTCCAAAGGAAATGCTTGATAATGGCGGGCCATAGTTATTGGAGAGGCCGTTTACAGATATTTGCGATAGCGACAAATCATTTCCTAGATTATGGAACGCGTGAGAGTCTCCACTGCCGTGATTCAAATGGGATCCGGTATCAAGCACGGGTAACTTTAACGTGGGCAATCCTGCACTATGATCCGAAGTTACTGACGGATTCGTAGGTAACAACTCGAATCCAACGGTCTTTACGATAGAAAGCGGTTCTACCTTGGGCACTTCGTATTGTAAATTAAGCTGACCATGCACACCTGTTTGAGGATGTTCCTTCTTTGGTGGGTTTTCGTTGTGGAATGGTTCGTATTCCGGTAGTGGTGGCGGTGGTAAGCCTTTATTATCGTTAGAATTAGACTTTACCGAGGTTTTCAAGTCTTGAGCCTCAGGATTGTGAATTGGAACTCCATAAGAATCATTTGGTACATTTGGATTCTCGATAACGTTGCTCGTAGTCTGTCCAATGTGCACACCCACGGAATGACCATCCAAAATCCTGTGCTCATCGGATGGAGGTCCGTAAGTGTTCGCAGGTTGTCCATGTTGATTGGTCAATCCAGCAATAGGTTGCCAGCCGTCGTACTTTATATCGGGCGGTGTAGGTGGTGCTGGCACTCCTGGTGGAGGAATTGGTGGAGGTGGCCTGTACAGATCACCAGCAGGTGGTCCATACTGTGCCTCGGGCACCACCGGAAGCGATGGTGGAGGAGGTGGTCCGTAGTTGTCATTCGGTTGAGAAGTAAATTGAACAGCAAGTTTTTGCGGAGGCGCGCCATAGGTATCGAGAGATACGGGAATGGCAGGTCCGTGTGCCGGTTTCGTTGGCCCAAGACTCGAAGATCCCACGGCTATGTATTGATTAGACACAGAGGACGTGAATTTCAATGGCGGACCGTATTGAAGTTTCGGTGGCCTAAACGAAGCGAATGAATACGGTGGTCCATAATGTTGCTTCGGTGGCCCGTAATGAAGTTTCAGCGAGCCAAAACTCAGCTTCGAAGGCAACGGAGACAAAGGAGGGCCGAAACTTTGTTTCGGTGGAACATGAACCGGTTTAATAATTCGTGGCGGTCCATATGAAGATAATGGTGGTCCGTAGACAGGTGGTGGAATGTCTGGCGGTGGTGGCGGATATATAGGTGTTGGTCCTTGATCACCTACTAGTTCCGGTGGGCCGTAAACCGGTGCTGGTCCTTTAATATTTGATCCGATCGGTGGTCCATAGTCGTCAGCAGGTGGACCATAATTGCTTATCCTTTCGTTAGCCTTAATTTCGTTCAGTTTCTCTTCTTCCTTGTTAGCAAGCACTTGGGGTTGCGCCTTGTTAACCACTGCCTGGACGTGGTGTCCGATCAGCAGAACGCAGAGCAGCGTAATTGCCATCTGAAATCAAACCGAATTCTTCAACTTTTCTTTTGTCATAGTTTGACGATGTTCAATGTAAAACACATTGCTTCTTTAATCCTGCTACGCGTTAATCCTCAAATTTTTATGTCCCGATCTCACTCTTGTTTTAACATGCATTAAGATTTACTATATGCATAAAATGTATTATGAGAGGTACAATTGAAACGGAAACGATACCTATCAATAATGATTCTTCCATTCTTTCTTCAAACTTGTTAAGAATAAAAAGCACGTTTCGGTTTACAACGATGCAAAGAATGCAGTAAGATTAATATAGTGTAACCAAAGCAACAGATAACTAGTTATTTATTAAATGATAATAGTTATGGTTATCGCTTGAAGTACAACAAAGCTTAACTGGAGCGTAAATAATATGCAATTTATTATAATTGTTTGTACTAAATAAGTAAGGAACGAGATTAGAGAAAGTAAACATTTCACGAATATGTGCGTGTACTGAGAATGTGATCAATATATTCCTACAAAATTTAAGAATCGTATTATCTACTGTTATAATGTATTCGATATCTTATTCAATGAGGAAACTGGTATTACCAAGCAGACTTTATCAATTGTACTGTCTATTATTCAGCTTTTTATCTTCTGTACATTTCGTTATCTTGAAAGGAGATTTCAAGGTATCAACTTTAATCATTGATCAAAATTGTTTTGTTCAACGTGATTAAATATCTTTTCTCATTATGCTTCAAGATAAATACTAGATTACTGAAATTTTTAGGTTTGACAGTTAACTAGTAGTCTAACATCTTCTCCTGTTCTAATTAGTTGGTTAGGAACATAAGTGTAGCTCGGTATCGTGTGCACATTTCGCTCGTGCCAGCACACATTGTCTATGGTTCCAAATTGAAGGCCGTGAGAGACTTTAAGCTAGTTTACAACCTCGGTTGGCGCAAGGCGAACTAGTCATCCCGATGCATGTGAGAATTATATGAACCTGCATTTACTCACTGTAAGTATTAAACGCAGGCACCCGTAAATAATTACGTTAATTACAAAGATGGCGTATAATGTATGGGAATATGACTGAGAAAAGTAGTATTTTCACTTCAATCTCCGATAGTTCTGGATTTCGTTTCATCGCAATGTTAAACAAGTGTTACTTTGATAGATAAATGGATCACACAAAATAAAACTTTGTTATCAAAAATTTCATATAACGTTGACGAAATATTACTTGATACTTAAATACATCGTCACCTTGAAATTCTTTCTCGTTAAATTACGAGAAATACATGATTTGTTATTATGCTATTATGAATATTCATTGCCAATAAAAAATTGAAATTATGTATTTGTTTATGTCTGAAACCAGAAACGTAAGAAGCCTTGAAAACGAAGAAGTATTCTCTAAATAGTTTATTTGATATTCTTCGTCGTTTTGCTGTACTACCAGAGGGTTGAATAAGAATTGAAATGATCGAAAGGAAGTTAACTGACTTCATTATTACGATTAAACGAATAAAGCGCAGTAAGCATTGTAAATATTACAGTTTGTTACGTTTAATAGGCAAAAACGAAGATTACTTTTGTACTATAAATGTACTAATGAAACGCTGTTGTACTATAAAATGAAATGAAGATCGTTCGATATCTCGTAAAATTATTTTGAGGACAAATGGAACTGGGAGAGGTTTATATCTCTTTTTACGGTAATAGATATTCATTCCACTGTGACAACCAGATCGTTTTCTATAAAAGATACTAGATAAGAAACAAGAAGCAACGCACAAGTTTGAAGCTGTAAATGTCATCAAGAAGCCATCCTTGGAAGTCTTAAGTGGCACAATGACCGAGATGCAAGGTTAACATAATATGCCGCACTTTCTCCCAAGTGCATCAACGAGAAGTGCAATGCAAGAATAAGCATGGAGTGAAGAGGCATCTGAGTATAAATCTTATCTTAAATTTTTATTTGTATCTTCGTCTTTCTAAACGTTCTTATTCATTGGGATTTCCGTATTATTAAAGTGTCTAATATGTAATTTGAGAATGTATTCGAGAAATATCTTTGCTATATTTTTTCTAGAAATATTACACGTTTTTGAAATTTTTAACGATTTCAAACTTCCATAGTATGTTAACGTATTTTTAGAACGAATCAAGGAAAATATAAACATTTGAGTCACAAAACCCTGAAAATGAAATTATATCGGAAACTGCAGAACCTTTTACTTCATCAGTGTCAGAATGAATTTTATAATAATGATAACTTTATGATGAAATGATTATATGATGACTTCATCGATACTAAGGAAAAATAGGAGACAAGAACTTGTATATTAATACATTGCTTGTACCTTTTTCAATATTTCGTATTCGAACAATAAGAGTATGTATTCTTCCGAGACATTGTATATTACATTATTTTTGTTGAACAAGTTAATGAATTGAGACATTTCTTTAAACTATGTGTAAGATCAATTAAATGTAAAATTTGATTTGATGCAATTTAAGGATAGGAGGAGGTTTTCGTACTGACTGTGTTTGCGACTTGTACAACAATTATATTTTCTATAAAATACATAAATTTGCATTTTTATAGATTCATCTATCTCATAATGTATAAATGTAATCTATGTAAATGTGCATCCATCGTCTATTACTTTTTCTTTATATTTTTGTGTATTTTGTGTAGTATGATAACTTTAGGAACGTTTAATTTACATTTTTCTCATTTCAAATTGGTAGAAGCACATAACAAATTAAATGAATTTATTACTTTATCGATTCTCATTATATGGATTTATGTACCCAAATGAATTATATGTATGTATTACAAACAAAGCGAAAAAGAATTCTGACTCTTATACAATCCTCATTTTTTACACAAATCTTATCCTGTATAAAAACTTATAATATATGTAAAGCTTAAGGTGTATATATTCTGTCTAAAAAGAAAAAAATAAACCTTGCTTATTACATTGATGATTGTAAAACTAAAACACGAAGGGCTTCGATTTCAACTTTATTCTGATAAAAAAGAAAAATATGAATTACAACCTCTTATAACTATGTGACAGGTAATAAGTTACGCTGTTACCGCAGATAGCGTGAGTTGGAAGCATTTGTCACAAAAATAGCATTGATTGATGAACTCTGAGAGCATTTTCAAATCTTTATATTTTTCTTTCATCAGAATATTTAACAATTTACCTCTTCTTTAAGTACTATACATCGATAACAGAATGAATATTAATATACAAATAATTATTTACAATAAATACTAAATCATTTATTTTAATATAGAGTATTACATATAATATTACTTGAACTTGTTCGAGTGAAAGTAGATATTCAAGAGCAAAATCTCGATCGTCCACGTATAGTTGAATATGGTCTGCCTAACTGAAAGTTAGATGTAATACGAGAAAAATTGCTGTAATAAGAGTGTACTTTTCATTCTTCGGATGCAAATGGTTGATCGTCTTATGTTACCTCTTTCTATATCATTTTCATATGACAAAATATCTCTCGCTTACGTATAGTCAAATATAGCTTGCTTAACTGAAGGCTACATGTAATAGAAGAAAGATCGTACCGATGGGCGAGGACTGTGTATAATAATTAAAAATAAATAAATTTCATGTTTCCTTCGATTACAAATGATTGGTCCTTGATGCAATCTCTTTCTATATCATTTTCACGTAGCGTTGCAAAGACTCGCTCTTAACGATGCGCCCACTTATTGAGGCGCAAACTGCGCTCGCGTGTGCAATAGTTTAAACGTATGTTGTAACCAGAACGAGTAGACGGTCGAATGCATCGATGTAGGCAGATTGTGACTAGGTCAAACACCTCCTTCATGCATAGTCATATATTCCGACCACGTAGCACAAGTGCACGTAACGCGGTGGAAGCCATCACTTCTTATCGAACGATACGATACGATTCATCGGAAAATCCGATGTTTATTTAGCTTCCTTCCACGTGCGAACTCCAACTTTTCTCTGCGCGCGCGACCAAACTTATTCGCTGTTTCCGCTTCCCCTGTTTCTTCGATGCACATGCACTCGTGATTTCGTAAATCGGTAAACTTTTCGAAGAAAGAGAAAAAGAAATGATTAAAAGTTATACGCTTCCCATGATGTATTTTATTAGCTGGTAAGCTAATATAGTAAGTTCCCATAGTAATTAGTTAGTAATCTAAAGTTATATACTTATTTACAGTGACTACGAAAAATGTGCATCATCGTATTTATCGTAACATTTATAACCAGTATCATTGCTATACTTTTATTAATTTTATTAGTTAATTAGTATATTAAATTTCGCGTCATTTAGTAATACTTTCATATGACTATAAATATTTGATTTTGCGAAATTGCATATGCAAATACTTTTAGACGCTAGATAATATGCATTCCTTGTATTTTTCCATCTTTTTCATAAATGCAGTGCTATCCATAGTCTATTCATAAGCGAACAAAAGTCTGTTTGGAACAGATTAAGAATCATGGATCGTTGGCCGTCGCCGTGGCTAACCGGTCGGTTCGACAAAAGCGTAAATTAGCGTAGCGTACGCTAAATGGTACAGCACTGATCACTATTCTCGTTTAGTTTAGCGTTTGTCAGCTTCAGCGAAATAAATGTCGTCATAAGAAGTTGAATTATCTGAAAAGCTCTTCGCGTTTCGATTTCGTAATGACAAGATTTTTATTGCTAGATGAAATGTAAATACTGTGTAGGACATTCCACTTGGATTTTTATTGCTAGATAGAATGTAAATATTGTGTAGGACATTCCACTTGGAATGCTAATCAAGTACACGACAGAGAGTCGATGAGACTACGGAATGAAACGGTTGCGCTTCACAGCAGCTAGTTTTTAGCACAAGAAGTAATTTGTTCCATCAGACTCTTACGTTTTAAACAATTTCTGCCGAGTTGGTTTGCAGATGCTTTATGCAATATTTTTCATATTTATTATTATAGCTTTCCTATGCATTTTGTCAAGGAAAACGGTAGACGTTATTGCTAAGAATCCTCTGTAACTCTGTAACGTATAATTCTGGCAATTTTACAGTCTAGTAAAGCCGAGGTGATTTGTTGTGAAATTAGTAGATACATATGCACGATAAGCAATGTAAAGTTTCACAAAACAGAAAATAAAGAGTTAAAAACACTAGCGTGAAGTTTGCCATTTCTTTTAATGATATTTTATATAAAGAAAACTGTAAGTTTTACTTTATTTTGTAACATAGGCCAACTTCCTGAATCAGCAAGCAATGATTGACATTTGAAATTCAGCTTTTCAGTTGTTACTTTTACGTTATCAAATTTCTCTAATTATATTTCAATACTTCGCCATCGTTCCTATGCCAGCAAATATCTGTCGATTGCCATAACTTTAAACTAAAATTACTGCTTTCTATACCTTCAGTCTTAATTGAGCAGCGAAAGGTATAATCACGTTTAGTTATTCTTATAATGTTGACGTAACATTGTCCACGATTAATTCGGTAGCTAAGACATTTTTTACTTTCACGTTCAGAAGTTCCGTTAACTAACTCTACGTTCCTGGACTTTTCACTCGTATTTGCTGTCGTTAATATCTCAATAGATCTTAAAAACTAACAGCTATTATTTCATTTTATTTTCCACTCGACGCGGTGAGAAATAAATTTACAGATTTTGTTGCTCTTAACGTGATCAGTTAATGATACACGTGCTTAATAGCAGATATTCCTGAACATGAAAGGTGTCAGTCGAAAGGAAGAGTAACTGCTTAAAATTAATGACACCGGAACGGTGAATTAAGAATAAGAAACGCTCGGTGAATGGTTATCAAGAGCCGATAAGAAACCTACGATTATTTAATCTGTGCTTTAAAATCGTCGCCGTGCAATTATCGATAATGAATACGCTCCTACCACTTAGACCACATTTTGTAATTTGCGCGCCCCTTTTTCGCACGAAATTTAAATTCAGGGATTAACGGGATTAACATTTTCCGCGAAACTGTATTTTTCGCTCCGATTAAATGGTTTGTCGAGTGTTGAAGAACATTTTATAAGGAGTCAAAGTACACCGTGATATTAAAAAAAAAAAAATGTACACCATATTCATATTTCTAGTGCTATATTAGCTCTTTTATAAGAATTTAATTCTAAGCTTTTATAATCGTAAAATTAAGCAAAATTAATTTTTCAACTAGTATCCTTAAAGGTTAGATGATCCACGACACTTTGGTTTCAATTGCTTAATTTTAAATTATTTAGTCTACATTTTGCATTAACTGTATATTATATGCGATACAACATTAAATAATCTAATTCGAACGTAATCCAAAGTGGTCGTCTATAATCCAATGATACCAGTCGATAGAAGTAATTGTTCGCCATTCGGAATATTCATATTTACAATCGCAATTAAGCTATATCTGTTAGCAAGAAATATAGAGGATAGTTTATACGAGCAGAAATTAATTTAAATTATTACAGTTCGTCACGCTCAATTAGGAAATACACCTACGCCGGATACCGCATGCTAACTTTACCGAATATAACAGCGAGAAATCATCAGCATAAAGATTAGCGAGTAACAAACTTTCCCAGCTCTCGACCCGAGGAGAAAATTACATCTACGACAAAACTACTGTTTTCGTGTCGGAAATCCTTCCGTTCAATTGCAACAGCGCAGCGGTACGAATTCGTGTCGCAATCACAGATCGTCGGTCCACCTTGATCACTCCAAACGATCCATCAAACATCAAAGAACGAAAGAAGAAACTTGGCGAAATCGCGATCCCGCTGTCAAAGCACTGAACAACACACGAACCGTTCGTCGAACGAAAAAATAATAAAGAAGCGTCGTTCGCGCAATGATCGATGATATTCGAAGATCCACGATCACCTACCTTGCTTCGAAGCATGGTTGCACCCGCGCAAATTGCTGCCAGCACTGTACACAAATTAAACGGCAAATCGCTTTCTTTTTATTGATTTGTCGGCACACCGAAAAAAAGACAGAGCGCGGCGTTCCTCGTTTCAGCGTTTCCTCAGGCTCAATCGAACGCGGTCCTACCGTGTCGCATCGTGCACACCATCCTCACACTCTCCGACCGGTAGTCAACCTCTTTGATGGAGGAGACCCACGACTCCGTCACTACTAACACAAAAAATGCTCGGTCTTGTATGAACACTCCGCTTATATAGACTCTGAGAGAGGTACTAAGCCGGAGGAATTCTCGGCTGAGCTTGTCGAGTAAATCGAGGAAACGACAAACCAGAGAGGAGAGAGCAAGAGCACGAGGAGTAATGAACAGAGACGGCGACGGCGAAGGGGCAGAGGGGAAGAGAGAAAATGAGAGAAAGGGAGGAGAGAGGGAGGAAGAGAGTCGCGGTGATGTTCAGGACGAGAACACAGGGAGAGGGGAAACCCTCACACGTCGCGTCGGTTAAAAATTCTCTTTGTAGAGAAAGTAGGCTAGCCCTGCCTCCGACTTGGAGAAGAAAGATGCACACGGAAGTGCTGGACCGATGATGCTTATCGGTCCCGTGCGAATACGTAAAGTTATATCGATAAACTCGTATCCCGAGCATTCTGCACCGATGTCGAACAATGTATCATCGAAACTGCGAGTGCCGAGAAATTGTTCGACCAATGTAACATCCTGTTTAACATTTCCGCGGAATACTTTTGCGACAAGAATTTGAGGAGTGGTGGCATGTGAATGGGTTGAAACTGAGAATTCTTGAAAGTGTTCGTCAAGGTTACTACGATTGAAAATTTTGCTGCGAACGACAGACGATTGATTTATTTCAGTAGGTAACGATGCGGATATTGGAATATTCATATTTTTATTTTTAATGGTTTCATCATATTTCATGTTTAAAATAAATCTGCCTTTACGATTAAACAGTAAAAATCTCGTTCTTCGAGAACTTTTAAACGCGAAAAAATTGCTGTCCTCGACATTATCACTGTACCATTATAAGGCCTAAGAATGAAAATATTATTCACCACAAGTTCTCTGCACAGAGCCAGTTCAGATCACGCACGCCATAAATAACATACTGTTAAGCACCCAATTAACAAATCGTGTAGAAACTTTTATTTCTTATCGTCACGTGAGCTGGTAAGGTCTTAAAATCGAGGGTCTATAATCCACAGACGAATGCGTGTCGTGACTTAGAAGAAAAATTTGTATGCAACGCAACGCTTTACACGCATCATAGGACTGCTATACGAGAACAGTTGTAGCAACCACAGTTACACCGGTTAATTATTACGTTTCGAACATTTTCTAAAAACTTTTTCTATAAAAAAGTATCCGTAGGTTCCTTAAAGTGACTAGCAATAAGATAAAAAATTGTTACTTCGTTCGCTATAAATTCACGACCGACGATTCACCGACCGTGGAACATCGGTTGATTGAAGTTTCGCCCAAGTAGTTAATTATAGTACAATAGTAATGTAATTCTCACATCAGCGCAGTGAGGTGCACAGAACACAATGAAATAGAAATGCGACCCGTTTCACAGCTCCGCTTGTGTCGAATTCGAACAAGTGGAAATAGGTGATTTCGTCAAAATCAAACTGAACAGAGTGTAACCTCTCTCGCCGAATAGTTTACGATGTGGTAACCAAAGGCTTGTAGTTCGTAGTCGACCTTCGATCCTGGTTACGAGAGAAATTCAACTGGTGTAAGAGGTGTACTTGTCGGTTACGCGTATAGAGTACGCTTCCGGTTCTGTCTTATGTACATACGCAGCACTTTGAGTAACGTAAGCATCCTCTCTTTCCGCTGTACTTGTGCAAGCTACAAATTGCATGTAACTTACATATGCACGGTTTCTTAATTAACAAAACGCGAGGATATATATAAACGTTCTAGAAGTGAACCGTAGACATCTTAGTTTGCCAAGTACGTCTTCCAAGGTCTCGCATGATATAATCTCTGACGGAATTCCTGATGTGTACGAATTAAATGAATTTCAGTTCCATACATAGTTATCATAGTGTGGTAGAAATAATGTCGTGTCAATGTAATTTATGCTGAACTGTATGAATTTACATATATTGAGAATTTGCATGGTAGAGAGAACATATAAGTTATCATTCATCGTAAATATATAGGAAGAACTATTATACAAAAAAAAAAAAAAAAAAAAAGAAATAAGAAATGAATTAATTCTCAACGGAAAGTTATTTAATAAAATAAATTTAAATTTATAAATAACCTTCGTATATTACGAGTAAAAGTGTAAACCATATGAAGTTTATTAATCACGTTCAATATCAACATTAATTATTCCATGATCGGCAATTTCATACGGTACAACTGGTATCGTAGCTCAAATAGTTTCTAAGCGATTAGAACCTCTAATTATAAATTTCGAATATTTCTTTCAACGTCCAACAAAAATTAAATCGAATGATCAAATATTTGCGGCTTGAAAAATTCAAGCTTCATGGTAGCAATAATTTATCATCGTCCCCCGGTTAAACGTTATTGGCCTTTCCCTCGATTTGTGGTTTTCGAATTCGAGATACGGAGAGACGAAGCTGAATTAATCCGACCACGACGTGTCTCGTTTTAAAGACGTCATGTACGTGTATGTAGAAAAAGAGGATAGAAGCGTAGTTCCGTGGCGCGTGCATGCAAGATGAAGCGCCGTGTGTATATCTGCGCAGCCCCATTGAGGTCCATTACGTTGACATCAATAATTCAGCGCAAAAGTGCCGCCCCTCGCGGGTTTCGCTTTGCTTGGCCGTGGATGCTGCGCCCGCCAACTCTACCGGCGCAAAAGCCTCCGAAATAACGAAAGAGCCGCAAACAAAATTGTTTCACCCGGATGTCTGTGCACTATGCAAAAGCGGTGAAGGCGACTAATCGCGACACTGGAATTAATTGTCCAACGAAACACGATCCGGCCATCATTTTTCCCCTCTCGTTCTATTTTTATTTACCAAACACGCGGCTTCTCTTTTGTTTCCGGTGTTATTTGGAGAGCGCTGATTCGCAGCCCCGAAATGAAACGAAGATTCCGCCGGAAATTGATATGTAATTGCTGCCGCTCTGTTCGCAAATACAGGTGAATATTGCCCGACGTTAATACATTATGGATGAGATAGGCGGATGTATAAGTAAGAGAAGGGGTTGTATTTTCATGCGTACGATCATTTATATAATCGAATGGAGGAACTTTTAACAGGAGCGTATAATTTTCATGTACAGGAGTGTATAATTTGGAAAATAGGAGAATGATAGTATCAGTGATACGGAGAAAGGTTATATAACTAGTCGACGTAAGTTTGTGTTATGACTGGAGTGTTTAAACGACGATAATAAGTATGTTAAATATATTTTTAGGTAACAGAAGGTGTGAAAGTATCTACGTTTTACGAGTGTGAATTAATATCGTAAGAGGATTGAGAGTTCCCTCCACATGTCGAAACTTTTACGAAATCGTTGATTTTTGTTAATTTTTGTTGTCTTATATTTTGCATTTATATTCTGCACGAACTAAATGAACATTCTAGTATGACCAGCAAAACGAAGCGCCCTTCGCTTGATAAATTTCCATCCATATATCAGAGCAAAGAAAAGTTGACTACAACAGGTTTTTATCTAGTTCCGTCCGTTTCATACTGAAAGGTCATCGACCGAGATGCAAGCGACAGTTCGAATGCTCTCCAAGATGCATTGCATAAGTTTCACCGCGATAAACGACGTATCAATGACATTGGTTAGATTTCAAAATATTTGTACAGCGAGTATATAATTTCAAGGTCTTTATTCGTTTCATATCGCGTGTGAATCAACAAGTAGAAATTACAATCCACAGAGAACAATTTTCACCAAAATTTATATTACAATTTAAAATTCCAGTGAAAGTTATTATCAATGATAACTACGTTCCTTGACTATTTCAAATCCTTCCTTTACATGTAAAATTGTAAGAATACAAATTAAAGCAAATTACCAGTATACACACTGTGACACAAAGCTAATTACCACCTCGTCGTCCACAAAGAGGTAAGTATTTCACGATGAATCACAAAATAAATACGCGTTCGAAACTTTCACTACGCTTCTTCTCCCTCTTCGACCGAAGCATCGTCCTATACATGTCAGTCGAGGCCGAAGCTGTTAGATGAATCTGTGAAAAGAAGCGTAAACGTTAATAACAGCGGAACAACGATCTTAACGATTAAAAGTAAATCGATTATGGCGTGTCATTGTCGAAGAAACGACAGATCTTCGAACACTTTCTCGAAAATTCACGCGTGGCGTGTGTAAATTTGTCATTTGGCCGAGAAATTTTCGCTGAATATTCAACAGACGATTATTATCAGTGGCGTCGTTCCCTTTCACGCTCAAGGCCCGCGTACGGAGCCGTGTGATCGCGCATTCGTCTACGTCGCATAGAGATCCGGCCAAGGTGAAGGTATCGGACCCGGTTCGCCATCCACGGTCAAGTTGAACGCACAGCAAACGTTGAAATTTTAGGGTCACGCAGAATGGAATGCGCGCAGGTGCGGCAGCATCATCTCGTACGCCCAGCTGAAACTTTCTTCTTTCTTCTTCCTCGAGGTCATTCGTGCTGCTTATATATGTACGTCCGGAGAAATCTTTGAACGAAGCGAACGTTTCAAATCGAAGAAACGCTAGGAAATTCCGGAACCTCTTTTCTTATTTGTTAAGTATTTAAAATATGCAATCGGGTAATCGTATTTTATATGACTACAAAATATCCACATCCTAGAAACGAAATGTGTAGAATCTCTAACAGAAGTGCGTTAATTTCCTTAGAAATTAAGACTATGTGCAAATACCTTTTCTAGTCGCTCTAGATATAAATATTAAGTTTGAACTAACTGCAATAGTTTTCCTGTTTTTATCTGGCTATAAAACGTATAAAACAGTCTTTTTTAATCGATTGGTAATTTAGACATTAGTGCGTTAATTTCCTTAGAAATTAAGACTATGTGCAAATACCTTTTCTAGCTGCTCTAGATATAAATATTAAGTTTGAACTAACTGCAACAGTTTTCCTGTTTTTATCTGGCTATAAAACGTATAAAACAGTCTTTTTTAATCGATTGGTAATTTAGAAATTAAACAATCGAAAGATAAGAAGCTTGGGAAGCAGAAAAACGATTTCCCATGCTTTGACCTTAACCCATGTATTAACCTTCGAAAAATTGGCTTTATCGTTCTATAGTATTTTATCGTAAATACAATGTGTACCAGCGATGATTATAAATAATAAAATCATCGGAGACACTTGGCAGGTGCACTGAACTGTGTTCAGATGTTAAATAAGAAAGACGCCGGTGCGATCGCTCATTAGCAATCTTAGACAATTTAGTAAATCAATACACAGATTGTAGTGCAGGCAGATTAATTAGGAGGAAATTATTATAATATCGGAAAATCTGGTAAATACCGATACGAGTCATTTATCAGAAGCTGTTGGCTTATTGCACCTGATCTCGCTGCTAAATGAGTTAAATATCTGGCTGGCGGTATATGAGCACAGCTGGTCCAATTCGCAGTTACCTATCCAGGAGTGACTCGACCGAATTAATGTTTGGTTTATGCCACTGAAAGTAGACCTGCCAGCAATGAAACTTTACAATGTATTGTAAGCTGTCCACGCTTTTAAAGCCTGATAAATAACGACGAATATCATTGTCACGCAGAAAAATTCGTCTCGCGCAGATCCGCCGGATGGAAATTTTTACACCGAGATCTCTAGACAATTGTAGCGTTAAAATCGTGTTCACTCGTGTTACCGATGTTTTCACCTCTTCATTTTCCTTTCTTTTTTTATTCTCTTCAACTATCGATTTATTTTGCATTCGAATATTTTTTAATTGTAACAGGCCAAGAATGGTATTTATTGTCTCGATGCTCTTGCTCTAACTACTGTTATGAAGTAGCTTCGCACGCGGTTGGAGAACTATTTCGCAACTCGAATACTTGTAAGATAGTTTGTTGGTTAGTGCAGTGTATCTAAAGATTAAGGTTGTTAATGTACTGTTTCTTCCGTTTTTCATGTTTCTCTGACGAGGAATTATTAATATTGAAAAATATATAATCAATAAGTTCAAAATAATTTTGGTACTGATGTCACGTATAAGTATAAACGACTCCGTGACACGAGGTACATTTTTTGTTGCTTCTAGTAAGATGGACACAATGTACGCAGACAAACTGTGTATACCAGAATTCGTGGTTAAATAATGTATTCTGTATAAGAAACCAGAACGTAAATACCCAATGACGAAATAGAATATGAATTAAAATATTCAGGAAAATACACGTACGCGTTGTTTTATGGTTGAACGACGTATTTCGTAGAACGTGAGTGTACACCTTCTACGGAAAAGCACCTTCTACATTGGGAGAAGAAAATATGTCGCTGGAGGTATTTCCCTTGCATAAATTCGTCCTCGTAAAAAAGAAGGAGCAAAATTTTTGTAACACGATTGCCACCATAATCGAGCGATGTAACGAGACATTCGAGGACATCACAATGCAATAATGAGACTACCGTGCATCAAGTGTTCGCTTAAGCCCCGTAGTTCGCTTCCTTTTACTCTCGTCTCATAAATGAAACAAATATGGAAGAATCGTACGGACTTGTGTGCGGCCATTCGAGCCAACAATTTTCAGAGCGGACATGCCCCATAGGGAAAAAGCGAAAGCACAAATATTTAAAAAAAACAAGAACTTTTCGCGTGTAGTCTCCAGCGTAGCGTGTCTATTATTTACCAAAATTTTAGGCGAAAATAAATCATCGAAATTTTCTCTCGTAGGTAGCCGAAATTCTTCTTTATAGAATTTCGTTAAAGATGATTAAATACAGCTCGACGGTGAAATCAGTGAAGATAAGTAACGCGTATGTTGTCTGCCTTTCGATAAACGACATATCGACAACTGGAAACTTGACCACGTAGCAGTACCAATGTTTTTCTCTTCGTCGTCGTCAACAATATATCGGATAATGACGCGGGCGCGAAATTGGTTTGATGTCGGCCATTATCGGAGAAAGTTTACAGCGTTCGTGTTTTACCGGAGTTTATCATCTAGCTCTCTCCCTCCCCTTGCCTATCATCTACCACGTTTTACTCAGGTAGTCGCCAGTTAAGGTACTTTTATTCCCTGAAAGCTCCTCAGACTGTTCGAATTTGGTTTTGCACGTGAATGACTAGTCCATGAAACGCGCAGTCTCAAACCACTTAAATTCGTTATTCCTTCGGGTTTCCTGTTTTCCTTCCCCATAATTGGTATTGAAATATATCTCGCTGGTTGCCAGCTCCGACATTGGCTGACATATTTAATTCGATTCGAATAATGCCTGGCTATGTATGGTTGTCGCTATGATGTCAGAGATTTTAAAGTAGGACTGAATCACTTGTAATAAATTAACATCCAATAATCACAACCTTTGTTTTTTTTTATCATCGACTTGTAACAGTTGGCGATGACCTCGAATCCTTTCGATAATTTTAAGTGTTTGATGTTCGATTCGATTCAATTTTTTTCTGGGCCCAGGTGTTTCGTTTGGAAGTTAACATCGTCTGAGATCTTTTGCATAATGGAACTGATATTAGTGAAATTAGACGAGATTCGAATTATAGCTTACAAGTATACTAATTAGTGGTCTCTCGCACGAAACAGGATTAGTGACGAAATAAATGAAACAAATGAAAAAGTTTTTTTAAACAAATATGTTCCAATTAAAGTTTACAAATTGCGAGGGGGCTTTTTACTAATTAGGTCTCTATCAGTGAAAAGGTGAAATTCCATCAACATATATATATTTCTTTCTACAATTACGATTAATTCGCTATGTAATAAATAATATTGTAGCAAAATTTCTAGATATTTCCTGTGAAAATGTCATTTAGCTTAATTTCACAGAGAAAGTTTCCATTTCAGGAAGTTATATATTTACGAATAAAGATGTACACTACTCATCTTTAAATTCCAAATGAATTAATAAAATTGTAATGGTTTAGCTATTAATTTATCGTAGATTTAACCAATATAAAATAATCACATTTTAATTGTCTATAAAAGTTACAATAAAAGTTACAATAAAAGTTACATATATGAAATATAAATAAACATAAATTTATCATTAATGAAATTAATCTAATCTTACTCTATAATGAAATAGAATAGATATGTACAACCATAGTAACAAAATTCGAAAAAAATTCAATAGCTTTTAACTCATGAATAATTCAGAAGTTCAATTATAATATGACTCATAATCTGTGCACGTGTACATTTTAATACATGCAGTATTACAAATGGAGTTTGCTATGACATCACTTCCTATTCCCAAAAAGTTGTTAAGGTTGTACAAGTTCTCAATGCTTATTTAATATTGGCATTGACGAAGTTACTGCTAAATCTCAAAATGATATTTAATCGCAACCTCGCAGGAACATTTCAACTTCAATTTAATTCTCTTCTCCTCTCATATGAAAGCGAATGTGTTAATACTTGTGAACAAAAAGTGCAATTCATATTTAAAGTGAAAATACTACATTCCCATCTTTCTAAATGGATTATTATAACTGTAATTATACATATCAACTAAATCCATTATGAAAGTTATTAGAAAGTCCAGCAATAAAATAGAATTATTAACAAATGTACGGTACAATCTCTTATCTCGATGTCTTCATATCATTTCGTGCTTGCCATCGCAAAAACCGACAAACTAAATACTAGAAAGTTCTTGAAACATTCGTTTTGACCGAATAATGGCAAACGTTTGTTACAATCTAAAACACTTTCCCAAAAAATCAGCTCGTAACTCCTTTTACACAGAACATCGTTCGGTTACTTGTAATTATTCGTTGCACGATTTGCTAACGGAAGAAAGTCAGTTTCCACGATTTCGCTTCCACGTTATCTCAAAATAGAAATCATTAAGCGAAGCAGTTTCAATGCTTAAAAAAATCTGAGACGCGTATCGAATCGTTTTGAAGTTACTTAGCACTCAACATGGATCGGTAATCACAGGAAACTATTACTATCATAGATCTCAGGGTATCCCCGGATGCACGAACAGCTTTTAACGATCGCATAAGCGTAATAGGCGCGTCGTGTAATATCTCGTTGCTGGCAATGGAAACGTAATTTCGTAATTTGCTGCTCTATTTATGTGGTCCGAGTGCAGGCGAAACTTTCATTGCCGCGTTGCATCGCGAACTGTGCACGTACTCGACTTTGCATACCGCGACTCTTACGCAGTCTGCGAATCGAAAGCGGACTACGTCAGCCGCCAGCGGCCAGGAAGTGGCCTCACTGTGGAATTCTTACGCAGTTTTGGGTCGAAACCTCGATCGGACGCGTATGCAACCGGCTATGGATCGAAATTTACAATTTAAACGCGGAACCTCAGAGTTTTCACCAGACCGATACCAACCGAGTGAGTCACCCGGTGAAATCCTGGTATCACCGGACGTTAGTAATGGGCTGGAGCATGTACATTCTCATTTATAAATGTCAGGATTACCTGCGGGATTTGACATATATTGTTAGAAAGAGTAGGCCTGATCAGAATTTTGGATTTTTGCCAGGTGAAGATTTACCAGAAGGAAACGTAAACGATTTAGTGGTTGATTTCTTCAGACCTCTGTTATTTAAAAAGTAACTTATAACGATAGAAATTAATATAACCAGGTATATTTAATAATAGGCAGATGTAATTATTATTTTTGACAGTAAGTTTCTGAATCAATTATATATGTATAAAGATCGTATTACGTTTGTTTTCTCACACGCGTACACGCAACATCAATTTTCTTAACTATTTTCAAATACACCTCACCGTACATTCTCAAATCACTTTCCTCAAAACAATTTTACCTTTTTCGTGGTTATGCCAAGCGTTCAAAGACATTCTGTAAATACTTGCTTTTTCGTATGGAAATATTTACTTTTATCTCGAATAAGGAAGCTTCTGTGAGCGAAAGTGATGTTCTGGGAAGTGGCCACTTCATCAACCGAGTCGCGGCTCAACTTTGTTTTATTGCTAAAACATGCAGAACGTAATCATTCCTTACAGAGAACACAAAGGCGCTTTGCTTCCTGCAAACACGCCGATACGCATTACCAGTTGCTACGACAATTTGTGTTTTAAATAGTAACTTCCTTTATACAGAAAATAAGAAGGAAACGAGATCTTCGTTTAAACGTTTTCTGTTTCCCTAACGGTTTTCAGAAGTTTTCTCGAAAGAAGCGAGAAACGCTGAAACACTTTGCACATTTTACCACCATGTACGAATCGTTAGGAAAAAATGGGAGGAAAGAAAGTACCGCGTATGCTTCCTTTGCTTCTTTCATGTTTTCTGCTGACTGTTCACCGTACTCATTAATATACATTCTTGTGAACAAGCTTCGGTTTCAGGGTCGCTCGAACGCACAGTACTTTCTCCAGACTCGAGAGACTGAATTCCAAGCATGGGATTCACCGACCGCTTTAAGCATCTCTACTTACACGTGTATCAGACTGTTACACCTGAGCAGACATCATCGTGAGGATGCAATACACGTATCCGATCGTACGCTTCTTCTGCAGAGTTCATTGTGTTACCGTCGAATGTAAAATAGAAATTGAGCTTCCTTATTATTCTGGCTGTTTGTAGGGACAGTATTGTACACGATTTCTTGTTTTATATTAGTCGAATGTAAGTAACCGTTGTGTTATTACTTCTATTCTATCGATGATTGACATATTCTTGCTGAATTATAAGATAATCGTTTATTGAAGCGATACAACTAATAGTCTAGTTTTACCGGGAACAATTAAAAGGAATATTAAACTTTTGCGGGAGTTCCGCATGTCCATTAAATAGCCGCCAAAGGCTTGTGAAAGCGTCCTTGTCGCATGAACTTGCTTTGCACCTGTTATGCTTTTTAACCGGTTATTGTAAACCATCCGACGTTGTACGTTCGTTTATAATTAAGACCGTGTACCAAACAACACATAAACAAACGGGTTCTAGTATAGCATATACGTATGAGCAAAATTATTACAGAAAAGGAAAGCAAATTCATTCGTACTATTTCGTAAAATTTGCATTAATCGATTATTGGCAACCGTAATCGCAAGTAATATATTAGTAGAAATTATTTTCTGTTTAGATTAATCTCCATCAAATTCTAATTAAGAAAATTAATTTTCTATATCTAATAGTTTATGATTCGTATATCGAATCAATTTTTTTAATCGTCGATTTGAATATTTCAGAGCCTTCCAAAAATAAATACATAGCCGAGCTCAACTTGTAACATTGCTCATATCTCTTTTATCAATAATTTCCGTTTACAACGAGCATAAGCGATCGCGCAAACGAAATCACGATTCGGCGAACTGCCTTTCGCAATAACAATAAAATCAATCTCGCCATGGCGCGTATTACGTTCCCGCGATGCGAAAGGCTCGTCGGAAGAATCATGAAAGCGGCTGCGAAAAAAATGGCACGCGAGACGACAATGGCAACCGAACGTCCCGGTACCCAATGAACTCTAGCATCCGACAGTTTCATCAGTGCCTGCAGCCGTTCTGATCTCCCAACCGGAACTTTCATTCTTCCATCGATCAGAGAAATCGTAGTCCCGTTCGCGATTACACGTATCCACCAATCCGTTGATATGTCGCTCGTGCTCGTGTCACAGTTGCATCACGCGGTTCCCATTACAATGTATCAGGCGCGCGCGACGACGAAAAAGACGAAGGAATGTCATAAGAGAACGACCGAAACTCAATGAGTGAAAGATGGGAAAAGAAAAATAAGTAGAGATTTCTGGGTGATTAGAGGGAGCGCGGGAAGGAATCATCGAGCGCGTGATCCGTAGTGCGCTTTCTAAACCGAGCGTAAGGTAAATCTCCCATCGGTAAATCGCGGAGCGATTACGCGGCGTGGAGCCCCAGGCTGTAACGAGTCCCGTGACTCGCCGCTGCGTGAACCACGAGGTTGATCCCGTGATTCGCTACGTGCTCGAGTCGATTCGTTCCGGTTCGCGGACCAAAACATCGACAGTAGGAGTTCCTTTCTCCGGAAAATCCGGTCGCCCGGCAGTTGCGACTGTTCATCGCGCTAAAAAGAAGCTACGGTGAAAGAGAAGGTAAACGGTCAACGATACACTTCACCACGATGAAAACGAGGATCCTGGGACTCGGATGGATAAGAGTCGGAATAGGAGCGGAACGGAGAGGCGCTGATAGTCGTGTTGCCTTGGCATGAGAAACCTTCACCTCCGTTCCTCGCCATTCCGGACGCGGCCAAATGAATTCGTTCCGAATGCAATTCGCAATTTGTCGTTAACGCTCGCGAGCTGAGAGACAAATGCTCCTGCACTGTTGCGTTGTAAATGCTCATCGCGGTGTAATTAAGTTCGAGCCTCGTGTAACACGGACCGCGTGTTCGTTGAATAAGAATGCTGTGTACCCGATTTGGCTGAATAAACTGTCACGTACAGGCTGCCACCGATCGATCGTCGGCCTTGCGACCCAACGTTTCGACCGCCGTTGTTTACGATTAATTGATACGATTTCGTCCGGTGCAACGGACCTGTGCATGGATCCCGGTGTGAAGATCGCAAACATTCCTATTTGAAAAGCGCGTTCGAGTTTATAAATTAATTATGCGTCGGCTCTAGAATTCATATTATATTGGAAAATTTGTTATTTACACAAACCTGTGTAAATAATCGGAAGCTTATATTTGAAACATTTAATTATGTAATTATGTAATTACATGTTGTATTATGTGCAATAGATAAGATAAAACGAGACTAGCATATTGACTAGACAAAATGCAGAATATTTACGTAGTTGCAAAATGTCCACATACATAATTTGCATTTTATCTGGACAGATATACAAAGCAAGATCTGTATTAAGGAAATATAAATGTAAAAGAAGCAATAAATTTTGTAATTCGAAATGTCATGCCTCTTACATTTATAAGGAATAATTGCATATGCATAATAAATTATATTTTAATCGTTATTTAATTTCGAGATATAGCTTTCTTCGGCGAAAGAATAAGTTAGGGAAACAAGCTATTCGCTCAAATAGTAATTTAATTAATAAGTCGCGAGACGATAACTAAAATCTTATACTCTTATTAATCGTGCAAATTTTATTAGTAAGTAACATTTATCGTAAATAGAATCGATTGATAAAATCGAAAAATCTAATCTTTAAATATCAACAACATTTTATACATATATTTGTACTTAAAAAAGAAAAAAAGAGCAAATAGGTATAAAGGCGTACACAACTGTAATCAAATTAACAAGTTGTTCTGTGATTGGTGTGAAATGAAATTTACTTGTCGCAGAGGAACGGAAAATTGTAAAGGGATAAAGTGAAAATAGACGAACAGGAAAAGAGCAAAGAGAAAATGGCGAACAGTTATCTCGGCACGAGGAACCTTTTCCTCCATTCACAGTATGTATTGCGGACATGTCCAAATGAATTCGTTCCGTATACAATTTACAATTTGTCGCAAGGAGTACGTAAAGTGAGATAAATGCTTTTTCATACCTTAGGACAACGCTAAAGAATTAAGTTTCAATTTCGCCGAATAAATTAATGTAAGATATATATATATATATATACACGTATACACTGTATTTACGCTATTAGTTTGCAGCATTTTTCTCGTAAACAATGAAAAAGGATAAATGGTTCAATGTGATCTATGTATTCACGATAATATTTTTTTCGTATTTTACGGTTGCAATAATTTTTTAAATGCCTGTTATTTTATTCACAATTTCTTTTTCTTTTTTTTTTGTTTTTTTGTTTACGTCGAATCCTCTCATCATTTCACGAAAGAAGATATTAACATATAAACTGATCGATCAGGCATGATCATTTGGTAACATAATCGAAAACTAATTAATTTGAATGATATTTTAACTTGAATTGTTTAGAGGAAGACATAATGCGGGTGTATTTATGTTTTATTACACAACTTTGTCTTATATACGATAAATACTACAAAACTAAAGTTAAAATATCTTTTAAACTAATGAGTTTCCAAGCATGTTATCCTAGTACTTTTCTTCGTAGAATGTCGATAAATAGTACATACATTTTTGCGATAAATCTATCATGAATATATAGTTCACTTCGAACCATTCATCCTATTCCTGTTTCATGTTTTCCTCATACTTATCGTTCGCGCTAAGATATAACGTGAACACTCTGTATATAACCGCTGGTGTTAGCATTATCTGAAGGTTTGAAATATTGATGAGAATATGGAATAAGAAAAACGATGAAAGATTATATTGTTACTAAAAGATAATCTGTAAGTCAAATGTTTAATTGGATACATACATGTTCTTCTTACTTAATTTAGCAAATTATACCTACACCCGTTATGCAAGGAAAAATTAGCAGCAAATCTTGAACGACAATAATTATGTAATTGGGAAAAGTATACAGATGATCTATTTCTATGTACTTGTACGAAGACTTTCAATGAATGCAAGGAAAAGATTGGAAGAAATAAGGATCGCAATATTTTATTTGGGAATTATTTAACAATGCATTTGTTGTTCATTGTTTCATTTTGAAAGTGTAAAAAGTGATGCAAGTTACACAAGGATGTGAAACCGCTACGTGCAAGAGATTTATTTCGTTCGTTACAAATAAATCATTGAGGAGTGTGCAAATATTTACAATAAATTATCAATTACGGTAGATATTATACCTGTCGTAAATAATAACATAAAAATGATTCGTCCTAAGAAAGATGTAATTTTATAAAGAAATAATTGCGGTTAAATTGCTATAGGTAAAGTGATTAACGCGATTATTTTAAGCAATTATAAATACAAGTATTAAATAGTTGCTTTCTAAACTTGCGTTTGCTTTTTGATGTTTCATAATTTATATTGCGAAAAGAATTTTCAAATAATACGCGGATATAACATACTAATATAATTTGTCAAAAATAATCAAATGTTAAAATATCTTCAAATGTTTATGTATCGTATAGATTGTCGAGCTTATATGTAAAATTTGAAAACGTTAATCGAATAAGAATTTTCATTAAAATGTTTTATTAGAATTTTTACTCAACTAAGATCACTACTTTATAATTTAGTTTTCCAATTCAAGACTTCTTAATTGTACACAATATAAAATTATATTAAAACTTTAGATTTGTAATATTTTAATTATATGCGCATGCCTTCGCTTCTCCATAAATATTTAACAGGATTTTCAACGTATCACTGGTGGCATTTTTTAAAGTTCAGGCAAATTGGTATTCTTTTTTCGCAAATGTTAATCACGCCGTCGTTAAAAACGAAATAAATTCTTAACACCTGGTGCACGTGCTCGTTCGTGCACATTACGATCCAGTGTCGCATACGCTAGATCGGAAAGTGCATTCATGGAATCATGCATCAGGAGAAATTTTCTTGTTGCGTGGTGCACAGGGCCATGAGGGACTTTCGTTTCCGATATTCTCTTTTCGAATGAGCAATAACTTCCTGAATTTTCTGACGCACGGTTCGTGTCCTATGCGTCATCGTTCGTTCATGTCAGCTGTGAAAATATTTCAGTCGATTTTGTTACTTTCTATTGCACGAGTGAGAGCAGAAATTATTTCATTAGGAAAAAGAATGAAAAGAAAAGAAGACAAAAAAGCCAGAAATATGCTTTAAACACACGTAAACTCGATACAATATATTTTATAGATATAATACTATAGTTTTTAAATATTTCAAATATATAAAAATAAATTACAAAAAATGAACATAAACGAACAATTAAAACAGTAATTATCTACCTCTATTTATTCATATAACTTGAAAAATTTTACTGCATATTTTGAAAGTTTCGTTTCACGTGCGTATACTTTAATATTATTATTAAATTTGTACATTTTTAAATTGTGGGTGATAAAATAGTGCCCATTAATTTATCAGGTACTATCTCAATTGTTCGTTCAATCGTTGTATTCAGTATATTTATACTATTTATTGATGGAATAGAATAAAAGGTATAACATATGTGAAAAATATATGTATACAAAAAGTATAATTTGTAAAAAGTATGATATTTTACGTAACAGTGCGAATCGTTTGACCCTTCATGGTAATATTATTAACTTTAAAAAGGAACGTAGAAATGATTTTAAGTGAGAAGATCTCTTTCAAACTTTTGGAGTTCACAGAGTAGGAAACTCTTCGTTTATTCAACTTTCACTTCAAATATTTGGAATAACTACTAGAAACATTTGATAATGTAAAGAATCAACTTCTACATTTGAGCAAAACTTTTTTTATATAAAACCTTGTGGCTCGTGTACGTGCCTCATAGTGAACGTTATCATGCTCGTACGTCTAACACGTTCGTCGAAATAAATTGGTACTTGCAATTGAAATTTTTCTGCACCATATACATTTCTTTCAGTACCGTAATTATACTTCGATCAACGAATGAACGAGGAATTTCACCGAGGCGTTACGTAACAAACGGTATCCTCCCCCGTTTATCGTTTTTCTGTTACGACGTTTCTTCAAACAAGGAGAGAGAACTAAGGAAGCAAATATTAGCGAATGATTTATGTAACGTAAAAAAAATGTTGTTCATCTTGCAAAATGTCACGCTTCTTGCGTCTATTAGTACGATCAATATTTGTCATTAACGTTTCGTGTCGCGACCAGACGTAGATACTTGCGTACTGACTTTCTTTGAAGGAAAGAGAAAGAAAAAGTGGGGAGAAAACGAGTTCACGCGATTAACGCTCGTGTAACAATTTCCAAAAATCGAGCTGTTACCACAGGAATCTCGTATCGGGACCACTTTCTTATTGGAAAGGACGCCATTCACTTACGAAACGAGAATTCTGACATACTCCCTGGGGCTCGTTCATGGCCCACATACGAATATCTTTTTGAATATGATTTCCGGACATTTTTGCAAGATTGTATATTCGCGGACTGGGGTCACCTACTTTTCGTAATTTTTACGTTGATACTCGCATGCTCGCTCTATCGCGGATACACGAAACGTTATTTTACGAAGCAACTTTGCCCAACGCCGATGAAATCTCGAAATATCGTTTGCGAACCGAAATGGAAAAGTTTCGTCGTTTGAGAAAATTGCGTACCCTAAACGTTCGATTCGAAGTCAAAAGAATCTATCTGATATTTTGCCCGCCAATTTCGGCCAATGGCATTCTTTTAACAATCGTCGTAATTCAACGCGTCACGTGAAATTTTCATCGAATGTAATTTTTATTTTTTGCGTGAAATAATTATCGAGACACTCAAATAATTGCAATAAAATAATAACACAAAACAAAAAAAGAACAGGTGCAATTCAAGCGTAGTTGTTTCTTTCTAATTATCTGAACGACTCAATGTCAGTTATTCTTGCGTGAAATCGTAAAATTACAGAATTCACTGATTATTATTAGTTTGCAAATTATTTTTCGAGAACTCCCTCATATCGTAAAACAATCGATGCAAAAGCAATTGTACTCTATGCATCATTCTACTGTGTCGTGATACATAACAGATCCGTGTGATCGTTCAATCCTGTTCGATCTATCTGCCTTTCGAACCGAACAACTTCTCGTCCAAGTTCCGCAATTCAATTCGAATGCGATCTGCCAGTGTCACGGCTACGTAACGAGATGGAAGGGCAAAAGGCCAAGGTGTCGAGCTGTCACACGTGGTCGAAGGCCTAACCGATCGTAACCGTAACCAGACAATCCAGATTCCTGCACCCTTCCGTTGCTAGACGATACGGAGCGTGAAATCAGGTTCGAGTTCCTGTAATGACCAAATCAATGCACGGCTACGTATACGGTTCAATGATCCATGTGATATAACGACGTTTTATTTATGCTTATTTACCGCTTATCCATGCTATCGTAACATTGATTGAAAATATACTTTTAAAATAGCTATTAGATGGGCGTATATGAAACATCGGTTCTACAAATTTTTAACCAATTTTATCCATTAATAGCTTCACTGTCACAGTATTTCTCACATGTCACAGTATTAAATTTTTTTGCAATAAAATAAGATAAATTTCTAACTGAACTAAAAGATTAAGATTAAAGGGGTTAAAGGAGTAAAATATTTTCAACGATGTGAATGAATTATTCAATTAGAATACTCGCATCGTACATTATAAATCAAACTTAATAAGGTTCTTAGCATGTTAAATATATTTAACAAGAATTTTATCGGTTTTATTATTCGTTACATTGGATTGATACACGTGAAGTATCATCGCGTTTCGTCCCAGCAATTGCAATACCGAAGAAATCTCTAAATGCTGTCAGCTTCTTCCGATACGATTGTTTAGTCAAACGAATTTAGGAAAGTCGAGCAGGTGTATGCACGCAAAAGGCTTTATTTCAATTGTATAAATGCATACCGACACGTACCTATACCCAATTTGTTTCGGCGCTATTTTTAAGAGAACCGGTTTTGTAAATTTCATTGAAATGTGCAAACACCCGCCTTCCTATTTCGTTGTTTCAGTTTTTTTAAATAAACCGCATTGTTCTGGCGAACCATGTAAGTTTGCTTAAAGGCAAAAGCCAGGAAATAGCATCGAAACAATAGTCTCGAACAGATTACTGGAAATAATCCAAAGTAAGCGGTAAAAGGAATCGAATGAAATTCAGCTATCCGACCATTATTCGTCGCCTGGTGCAAATAAGAAAAGCAAAGAAAATGAACGAGTGACTTCTGCGTGGGTTAAACGATATGCAAAAGGCAAAACGTGTGGAAATAGCGTCATTACTTCAAAGAAATAACTAGAATTAATTAATAGAATAGATTTGAATTGGAAAAATTATAAGAAACTATTCGAAGAATTCTAGCTATCATTATAATACAAGTATATCAATCAACTGTCTTCACGAAGAAATACAAAATTAAATGGTAAATGATCATTCTTATTTGTTACGACAGCAAGACGAAAATAGTACAAACTCGTCCTCAGTATTTGCAATTAATTTAATAATTACACTTATTTATATATTACGTAAATTTATCGTTGGTAATTTAATATTGGATAAACTGTTACAAAACGATTTAATAAACAAATAGCGACGTATCGCTTGCATTTAATAATCGCATTTCATCGAACAGTAGTCATGGTATTACAGGCTGTGCAAGGAAAATAAAGTCATAAAACGTTATGAACGTCGTCTTTGGGGAAGGAACGAAAAAACGAAGGCAACAAATTCGATACTCTCGAACCACAAAGTTGATTGCTTTATGTCGATTCCCGTCGAGTGGAGTCGAAGACATTTCACGGGAACGAAGAACCAACGGCCGGAGAAAGTATCTTCTCCTACCGTGTCCAATCTCTCGTGCTCTCCGCTTCGTTCAGGCATTTCGTATATTTTAATCTTCTTATTGGGAATGGATTTCATCACGTAATACCTGCGTATACCACGAAAAGTCGTCCGATCGAGTAGTTCGTAACGGTATCCTACTGGCTTGTTCACGAAAAGATAGCTTCGCGCACCGAAAGCGCTACGTTAGAGACTTTTCCTGTTTTACGTTCGTTCTACATTAGCAAGCAATTTTTCGGCAGTCGTTCGTAAAACACCAGAGAGTTTTTCGAAGTGGAGCACGCGTGAAATTTTTGTGAAAACGAGCGCTGCAACCGCTGTGTGACCGAAATCGGTGAAATTCCGCGTGCAGGTCGATGAATGGTAAGAAGAGTTTTGTCGAATCTAAATATATCAGAAAATCCGTAATTCATAGAAAATACTTTTTTTACTTTACTTATAATATTACATTTAGGAAATTACGTTCACGCGTCTTTTGTAGAAATGTTTTAGACTCATTGCTAAGAAATGATAATCATATTGGTAAGGTATAAGAGAAGGATATAATAATGGCACGTATTGTAATTTGGTTCTGCGCGTTATAATTTGTGACAAACGAGCTTCGCTCTTATAGAAAGTTTCAAGGATATTGCTTTTAATAAAGCAGTTCCTAGATTACATTCTGTAGTTATGTAATTATCTATGTAATTTTGCAATTATCCACGAACATGCACATATAAATGTATTTATGTAAGTGAATCTGACAAGTAAAAACATTATGTCATTCGAAGAATCATTCAACATGTGTATATCTAAAGAATAGTAAATTTTCAAAGTACCGGAAAAATATTTGTTACCTACAATATTATCAAATAGTAATGCGGCATTATTACCGTTTTAACAGGTTGCTACTGCTCATAATGACATAGCTATTTCTAGCCTTCGATTACAGGTTGTAGTTACAGAAATTTTAGGATCACTGCCATCGAGGAAACTAATAATTATATTTGCGTGGCCGTGCGATCGAATTTTCTTACGTATGTACCTGCTTTCATGTGTAACAGGGTCAAGCGTGACTTTGTTTTCAGATCGAAGATATGCAAATATCTTTGGAGTTTGAACTGCGACCAGACAATTCGAACCACCAGCTTCCTGGAGAAAATGAACGATGAGTTAATTTCCCTATTACGTGAATTCCTTCACGACGTAATTGACGTGACGCCATTGTTAATGATTTGATGACGGAATAATATTAACTACGCGTTACATGACACCCCGTCGTCCTCAATAATAACAGAGATAAAGAACTCTACCAGCAACGGTTGCATAATTAAATAAATTAATCCGATACAAGCGTACCAACGACTAGATGACAGATTTTTTACTTAAACAGATAAAACTTCTTGTCATTTTATTTTTCATTTCGATATTTTTTGTATCGTTTATTTTAATTATAAATTATTTTAAATATCTTCATTGTCGACTGTCTAACAGATTGTAAATTTAAAAGGTCAAAATTCTATCTAATAATTATTTTAATTGTAGAGGTTTCTAATCTAATCTGTTATTTTTATACGTACATACATATTTACTCGAGGTACAAAGCATTTTCCTATTTTTCCCGGCAACAGGCAAAGTTTTCTGGAAGATGGTGCAATCTCAAAAAGCAGCAGAGCTCATTGTGTATTAATTTCAAGGCCACGCGGGGCACATCGAGTCTTGAAGTATTATATAACAAACATGCTGGCTGCTTGGTGATGCTACAAACCCGAAAGTTCTAAAACTGGTGTCGCGTAAAGAGTAGGAAAACGAAGCTCAAGAATGTATTAGGTCAGCAAGTTCGAGAAGAAGCCGCGCGAACTCGCATCACCTTTCTTTTTTCTGATGAATATTTCAGCAGAAAACGTTGTAAACTGTGTCGTCTTGCAATACCGACTTTTAAAGTTATTTGATCAAATAAAACGAGCCCCTGGTCGCGAAAGTTTGCTCGTTACCCCATAAGACGCATTAATTTACATCGCGTCGTTTGAAAAACGCCAGTCTTACGATTTTTTTCTTTTTTTTCTTTTTTTTTTTTTTTTAAGTCGCTGACGATTCCATTACGATGAGACGTATATCGCTTGAATGAATTTTGCGCCGTATTACGTTCTTTTTTGAGTACTTAGTATTTGAAACTTATGTAGATACGTATTTGAAGACATGTAATTATAGGTGTGAGAAAACTATTATTCCTATTTTACTATATTACTTTTATATATTACTATATTACGTTTTGTTATAAAGTATTTCTGTAACATAAGAGATAGGTAAAATTTATGGTCTCTTATAGTCAGAAAGTCTACGTACAATTAAGTAAAACAATTACAATTCAGTTGAACGCTTTAATAAACTTTTTCCTATTTTCGTTATGAACATACTTAACAAGAAATTGTTAATCCTTTCACTGCATTTTCATCGATACGTTTGATAATCCAATTATAGTTACATAAATAATGAAAGCAGGAAATATTTGTTTATTCCGTTTGTAATCGTAATAATTTTTTATCGATCTTCGCACAAGAAATCCTTTTCCGTTTGAAATTTCGAAGAAACTATATAAGAACGACAGCGAGCACGCTCCAACAAAATGAAAGTATTCCCCGATAGATATTAGCTGCATCCATTTTATAGAGCGCAGCATTTTGAAAGTGAGAGTTCAAATAAATTACCTTTCATGAACCCTGCAAACAACTGTGAATCTGTGAAGAAAACACTGTGTCATTTAATTTTCTCTAATTTTTAATACCACAACACTCGATATTTCTAAAGCTGTTTCATCATCAGCTGATATGGAAAGTCGCGAAAAAATTAGTTACTGTGAGAAATCTCGTGCAATTTGCCACTTAAGCGTCCTTCGGGAAGAATCTATAACAAAGAAATTTCCAATCTTTCTCTGTTATTCCACTAATAATTTTATCGCTACGATCTCTTTGTGTTACACTCGCTGTTCTTTCCTTAAAATGTAAAACGCGCCATTCTCTAAAGGAAAGAAAAAAAGAAAAATATACTGCTTTGCAACGGAAAGAGCAGTTTCAATTCATTAACTCGAAACAGTAGAACAGCCATAGTCGTATACGCAGTGCGAACGGTCACGAACGAGGCGCAACTAATTTTCCTTAACGGAAGCCGTCGTATCGAGCCCTTATCGTATCCGTAACGCGGCGCGATAGCCTGGCGAATTAATTCAAATCCAAGTGGTACGTGCAGCCGGCGAAAGGTATCGCTCTTGTTCTTTATTAAACGTCAGATTTTCGGCAATGTAGGTCGTCCGTTTAATTTCCGCATCAGTCAAGGACGAGCCATCTCGACGACCGGTGTCCCGTGAAACGCAACATGAGGAGGGAACGGATAGATCGCGGATGGATATGGCTCGACGAAGAGGAGAAAGGCAACGAGTAAAAGCAGTTTTAGTAAAAGCGAGAAACGAAGGAACGTGGAACGTGCAAGTCCGAGAAACAGACAGGAAAAAGAAAGAGGAAGAGGATAGAATCGAGCCAATGGCAACCGAGGAACAGAATTCCCGTGCTGTTCTCAGCTTTGTCTGCTTCGTTTTCTCGGCGCAAAATGAAACCATTGCTCTATCAATCGGTATTGTCTCCCTCTCTCCCTCACTGTCCTTCCGTTCTTTTTCTCGCTCGTCCGCGGCGAGGAAAGAAAAATCGAGGCTCGTCCCTTCATTCGTACCTTCGTTTGTTGCCCGTTCTCTTCCTGTCCGTCCTTTAGAACACACCGGCTGACCTTTTCGCGCTTGCCAGCGTTCATGCGCGCGCGACAGAGCGCGTCTTTCACGAACTTCACGAGGCTGCCAAGCTACGAAGCTCGGCTAAGAGGAGTAAGCCTGTACACCCGCTGGCTGCTGGGATACCAAAGATTCCTTCAGAGATTGCGGACGGAATTTCGCTGTAGTGACGGACGAACTTGCCCCCTTTCTCTCCCCTGCCGTGTCTTGTCTTATCTTAGCCCTGCCGGTATTATAGCCCCAACCACTTCACTGTGGCCCTCCGCGCCACGGCGGACCGGTATCCCTCCGTAGACAGATAAAATTCCAGGAAAAGCGAAAAGGCCCTCCGCCGACTCTACTACTCTCTTTTCCTCTGGAAACTTGAACCAGCCTCACCACCGTCGAAACTACGCGGCCGTATCCTATATCCTATCGGAACCCCGAACACCCCTTCCGCACAGACAGACTTTAAATCGAAAGATCTTCGCTTAGATGGATCCAGCGTCACGTTTCACCCTTGCTCGATATCCTGTCCTACTGAATCGATTTCGAATCCTCGCGAACGCTCTAACCTAATAATTCTTACGGGTTACGGTTCTTGGAAAAGGGCCGACGATACTTGGTAATTGAATTGCGTTTCGGCCAACGAGACTGCTGCATCGATGATTCATCGACACGTGGAACTGGCAATTTTTGGTCAGTCTTTGGATAGAGATCGTTAATTTTTCAATTTTCTAAGATTCCATTTATGGATGTTCTTGAGTTGAGAATTTCACAGGATGACGAGTTAGGCACATTCGATGAATTTTTTAAATTTGATCTTTCTCAAAACCTACGACGAAGAAACTAGACGAGTAGGGAGAGAATGGATTTACTTTTGCCTGGTGAACGATATCTTGCTGATCGCTCTACTCAAGGGTTATTTGTATTTAAATAAAAGATTTACAATATTTGTGTAACATGGATGAACGACATATGATAGGTAGAGTAATAACAAGTTTTTTCCTTGTATCTTTTTTCACGATTTACAATTAGATTCTTTTAGCATTTGTAACATCGATGTATTTTTTGTATTACTGTACTCGATATATTTCAATATTATGTGTTATTTGATGTAATTCATTAAACTTCAATTATTTCATTTGGAAAGTTGTTTGAAATCTGTGTTTCAATTTTCGACAATTTATCTGACAAACAAATTAATTTAAAAAGCAGATTTATATAATATTATGGTATCGATGCGATTCAATTGTATTTTGTTAAAATTGGAGAAATATTTATTTTTACACGCCGAATGAATTTAACCATCGACTGTACAACGTTTCCTTTAATAAAAGTTTCATAAAAATTTTTGACCGTAACGTTTTGGTCTGTATTGGGTTTCGTGGTTAGAATCGAATATGTCTACATCCCCATTTTTTTATTTCTTTTATTTTTCTACCTATACCTTACTTTTTGTTCAATTTCTGCTTGGTTACTGTGACCCTCCATTACCAGAAAACTCGACTGAATCATCGATTTGTGTATTTACCTTGCTTTTGGAAAATCGAATCACGTGCACAAACCAACGTTTTATTCTACATTGTACGTAGAACCGTGTTTCGGAAGTTGCAAGAAAAGCAAGCATTGTTAAGATCTGTAATACTTACAGTCACTTGCAAAAGTTTTTATATACCCTAGAAAAATAACATTTTTATTAAAATAAACTTTGTACAATAACATCTCTATCTATTAATATGTAACATAATAATAACTATATCATAACAAGACCAATCTACAGAAGTATTTGAACTAATAAAAAAAACGAACCGTGTAGTTCACAAAAGTTCGTAAAATCTCAGTATCTTAGATCATTAATTGTATTAATACTTCGTAGGGTTTCTTTCTTAATTATCTAATCTTCAAATAGATTAAATAATGGGATAGAATGTAATGGATTATATAATATAGTAGATAATAGATAATAACGATGATAGAAGAGCTGATCTAATAAATCAGTTCTTAATCTTCTCATAGAACGCACTAATTTTGCATTGTCTGTCTTTATCTGGATGTACAACTTACTTTCACTCATTCATATTTTACGTCTTACGCTGTTTCCTGCAACTCGCAATTTCATTTTGATTCGTACAAAATCCCATTGAACGTAATGGTATTAATGATAAAAGTGGAATTCCATAAAGGTAAGAATAGAGTGAAAAATTTTCACATTTACTATCTTCTGAATCTTACGCCTTAACAATGTGCTATACCATACAAAATATATCTTCGCGAATATCGTTAAGTTGATTGATCCGTGCTGATACGTTTTGAGGTATATTAACATATTTGAGGACGTTTTGTGCATTTAATGACTTCAATATTGTTCCGCTGCATATTAATTTCTCATTAAAACTCTAATTATCATTTTTAATGAAGACTTCGTAAAATGTTTGGTCAAATGATATATGCACATAGAAATGTACCAAACGCAAGAACAATTTTTCACGCGTGTTATTTAAGAAAACAATTCAATATAATCCGCGTATATTATTCGCAGCAATGAATCTGCTGCCAGAACTTTTTAAATAGTTTCACTGAAACAGAATTTCAGTTATAAAAAGACGATTCTCTCTCAATAATTCAATATTAATCATCCAGGGAAAATACTCACTTTACGCGTTCGTATGAAATTAATAAGTAAAATCCAATTGTAAATGTGAATGTAGAACGTGAGTACTATGTCGAGTATCACTTGATCACGATTTATTTATAAACTTTCTTCTATTGCTTCAATTTATTAGCTATAAATGATGCTAAGTTAAAAAGAGAAAAGAAATTGAAAGAACAATTGAAAGTTGAGTGAAAACATAAACAGATCACAAGGAAAACTGAAACTTAAAACAACGATACCAAATAACGCTAGTACAATAATGAATTTTCACTGTGCATATTTTCATCAGAGACTGTAGTTTAATGGATAAATTATATAAAATCAACCATTCAGACTATATACTACGTCAACGATATTATAATACAATATCGTTGTGGCATTGTAACATTGGAAAATGCAATGACAATGTTATTTATTCAAAAGTTAATTATAAACAAATAACGAGCAATTATAAAATTTTTCTTTCTTCAGTGAGAAGAAATAATTTCGATAAACCTCTAAACAATATTTAAAACACTTTATGTGTCAATTTCTGTTCAATAAATAAACTCTTCTCGCATCAATCATGCACCCATTCTTTGTCGTCGTTTTTCCATTGCTTTGTTATACGTTCAATACATAGTACTTTCTCCGCTTCATCTCTGCAACCCATAAAGAAATTTTAAATATTTATGAGCGATACAAATGCTTCAGTCTGTAATTAAAAGCATTGTAGGAACAATCGTGGAGAACGTTTCGTTTTAAAATAACAACGAACATCGCATCGAGTTCCGAATAACATCAATTCCACGAGACTCAAATATACTCTGATGTCAGAACCTGTTTGGCGAAGAAGAAAGTCGATGTGCCAAACTTGACTCTCGAACATTGGCCTTACAACTTTCTTGCTGGCCTCCTTTTTCGTGTTTCTTTCGTGTTTCCACCTTGCTCGTCACCACCCTGATAATATTTAATATTGCACGCTACATCGACGTATTTACTTGTTTCCCGTTATATTCTGATCGAATATATGCTTGCAATATGCACGTTATGACTTGACAGTAATTTAATAGCCATTTCATATGTGTTAAATAAATATTTTAATCTTTTAATTAGATACTTTTAATTTAGATAGATGAATTATGAAGAAAGTACAATCGTTTCACTTTTAAGTGATTAATGCGATGATTAAAAGTTATTTCAAGCGAATTAAGGTTCCTGTTGTATTAATGGGCTAATTATTATAACGAATTTTGTTACGTTTTCTCATACGTAAATCTATTCTGTTTAAAAAGTAATTTATATATTTGTAATATAACATGTATATTTATTATATACATTTTCAATTTCTTACAAACTCTTTTCCTATAATTATTCAATTGATAGAATTAATAGATACGTAATTAAATAACGAAATTAAGATTAAGTATGTAATTAACATAATTGAATGAGATAATAATTGAGTGTCTTATTTGTTCAAAGTGCCATCGTACTCGTATCTATTCTCTTTTTATTATTATGACTAAAATAAATTTTCGCCTAAACTTTTACTCGTACAATTAAGAATTTATTTCGATACTTTTGTTAGAAAATTAAATCTATGTACAAAGAAACCTAAGCCGTCGTAACATAGAGTACAAAGCCATAATAGAACAAGTATTTCGCTTTACAATAATACGAATATAGATGATTTTGACCTAGGATAACCATGTAGTTACTAGAACTATTTATATTCTTGTCTTCTAAATAATAACCAGATTTGGATTCTGCTCTACATGCTTTCTTGGGAAAGATTATTAAAAGTCAACGATGGGTAATTAATTAATTCTAATCGCGTCAGGACGCGCAGCTTGCAAAGGACAACGACAAGCCAAGTTATTGTATCGGGATACGTGCTCGCGATATCTGGCGATAAAATTTGCATTAATCGTTCTCAACAGCGAAGAGAATACAAGAAACGAAAACTCTATGGCCGAAAATACGAAATAGATTTAATACGAGAAAGAAAATCAATTGCACCTGAACGTTGTAAAAGTGCCTTAGGAAAGTATATTTTCTTACGTTAGATAATCAATAGTATCAACCATCATCCATTTTTACGCTTGTTTGTGTTATAAATGTTGGGCGAATGTAATTTAGAAAATTAGAAGTTATACGAATGATTTGTAACGAAAACTCCGTTCCTTCTGCCGTAATAATTTCAGCGATCTTTCAAGAAGTTTACATGGTTTCACTTCATCACTGATCTTCATATAATTTCAGCTAACTTGCTCAACTTGTGTCTTCAATATCAAGCGATATTTCGTTATCGTACTAACCTGTTGACTTCCTTCTACGGTTCACCGATGGAATTTAAAATATGAAACCGTCGCGGTTACTCCATAATTTGCAATCTTTCATTTCAATTCAATTCGAAGTGTTAGTTTTTAGAATTCCAATAAACGTCTTTCAAACGGAAACTCCACGTTTTGAAAAGGAGAAGAAAATTATTTCTGACGTAAGCCTGTACGTAATATTGATTCGTTAAAAATTTTAATTTTAATTAGAAATACGTACGTATACAAATATACAGATGAATTCTTATTACCATAAATAGCGAAGTAAATTTTGCAAAAGAAAATAGAAAAGAAACAATGTGCGAAAATTCGAATCCCTCGCACTTTTCGAATATGTGTGTTTTCTCATTAATATTCGGGACAGAAATTGCTCCAGAAAGGCGGACAGTTAATAAAGTTTCATAATTACCATACAGCCGGAAAAATAAGCGGAGCAAAATGATTCTCGGAGGGAATAAAATTTAAATAGGTATGTTACAATCCCGTATTCCTGCTGGTATCATAGAAATAACATTTTTCCAGCTAATTAATGAAACCCGAACGGAGAAACCAACTAATTGACACGTTTTTGCCGGTTGTATGCTTGATTAACCTCTACCAATGGAATATAATTGCGTGTTATACTTTCGAATTTATATCGTTTACGAACGCCACGATTTGACGATCGCTCTAATTAATCTGCTAATTACTAACATGAACAGACACGATCGGAGATTTTGCTTGCTTGTAACAGAACAGCACATCGTTATTAACTTCGTTGTTACATTAGCCGCCGAATTGAATGAAAAATATAATGCGATCTTTGTAATTAACTTGGATCGAGTTTGAACATAAAAAAAGACCTGATTTCAACAATCAGCTCTCTCTCTCTCTCTCTGATTTCGTTTAACAAACTTCTCATTATTGTATTTTATTGCCGTAACCAACCCCAACAGAATTTTAAACGAGCCCCCTTGGTTCACGTGATTTTCGAGTTTTAAAACAAAGAGACCCTATCGGTAATTAACACGACGAAGTTTACCCTAAAAAGGCATTGACGTGAATTGGAAATTCAATTTGGAGATAACTTCAATAATATATATATATAGAAACTATCTTGTTTTGTGCTTGCAAGTTCAATAAAAGTTGGATTATCAATGATTCCATTCTCAATTTCCATGAATGTTGTTAATTAAAATAATCTATATTCCAATATTTCATGATATTCAGGACCTTTTATTAAAAATTTCGATAATACAGACTGCGAGAATGTGATATTATATTCGGATACGTCTACCTTGAAAAGTTTAATAAAGCATACGACTTCTAGTTTAAAATACTTCATGAAAGGTATTAGTCGTTAAACTGTTATAATATACGAGCCAGCAATTCACAAATAAAATAGAATACAATTTCGTAGCATATATCTGTATTCTTTCAAATGTTAAAATCCGTTATTACATATTCATGAAGACTGGAAAAAATTATACTGAAATCCTTTTAGATAAATACACACCATCTATATTTACTTTTTGTATTTATTTCTCTTTTGGCCATAAGCTACGCGTTCACAACATTTCCAATCCTTTCAAATATATTTATCTCGTCTATTTGATCATCGCCTTATTATCAACAAGTTGAAAGAGTTGCTCGTTCTTTCACAAGTATATAAACAAAAACGATCGTCGGCTGACATAAACGAATCAACGAACAGGCAAAAGAAAAGACTCGACAAAGCGCGACCGCGTTTCCAAGCGTCTTAAAACGATTCGAAACAAGGGGAGCACTTTAATCGGTGTACAAAGAAGAATGACAGGATGGATTACGAAAAATCTAAGAAGATCAAGTATAAAACGTCGAAGAAGAGGTCCGCTCTGAAGTCCGCTAACCTTAAACCGAGTGTTACGTATGAGCTTTTATTATAGGAACTATCCAAGCTGTGCGACTTACGAGGCGAACCGGTGGATTGTGTAGGCAGCTCTAGGTGGCGACTGGTACGAGAAAAGGGTTGTTGTAACAGCAAGAAGAAAGGAGCACGAACGGCGTCAACGAATAAAGGCAAACGGGATTGTGGGGTGGGTTGTGAAAACAAAAAGAAAGAACGAAAAAGGAGAGAAAAAGGAGGAGAGAGAAGGGAGTAGAGGCGAAAGTAGCGCGCGGAACGGCATTACGTAGGTGCAAGAAGAGCAAAGGAAATAGAAGAAAGCGGTAGAACTGAAGACAGGCAAAAGGGGAGCCGCAAAGGCCACAGAGTCATCCAGTGACTGCACGTTCCCCTGGCCCGTCTCCAAATCTACTCTACAAGCTTTTTCTATTTTAGCCCCTTATTTTTCCGTTCTTCTGATTTATCGTTTTATTGTTCAGCAGCCGCTCTGACGACCGCTAAACCTGGCTCACCCCCTCCTGTCCCACCTTCTAACAGACTCTCGATCCTTTTTATATCCCACGCTCTCCGTTTGTGCGCGGTCTCACCTCTGATCGACACGTAACGATGTTCGTCCCGGGCCAAGCCCCAGTCTACGACCGATCCACAAGTCTCTGGCAAGGAAACATCGATACAAGCTTTTTGCACGATGCTTCTGGATGCTGGCCATATTTTTTTGACGCGTTAACGAGCATTTCGTGTGAACAGACAATTTCTCAATTCTGAGAACCGGTATTCCGTAGTCTAATGATGGCAGTGTTATTTCTGACATATTTGGATCAACGCGATGCTATTTTACTTTAAGCCTTAGGATCGATGATGGATCGTCGGCGCTGGCTTTCGGATAATTAGCCGGATGATTACTCTATGTCCTATATATAATTTATTATAATAGTTTAAAAAAAGACTAAAAATACGTATGTCAATGCAGAAAAGTATAACGCATACTGAACGATCTTCTTCATTGACCAATACTTGAATAAAATATTCGACAGACATTAATTTTGTATGGTATTGTTAGAAATATCGTTTCTTATGAAAACATAGTATGCAACATCTTCAACGATCGACAATCTCGTTACTCGTGTTTCTAGTACAGTAGAATTTTATTAAAAAGCGTCCACCATCGACTGTCACGTGAATTTCATATATTTTGCTGTAGGAACAACAGTAGAATGAAGTATACTACAATACACCATAGCATATAATTTTCGCAGTATATTATATCGCACTTGCACGCTTTTTCTCTAACATCGTGATCCAAGTAACTCACGTTGTTAACTCAGTCGATGAAATTTCTTATTTTAATCGTTGCAAATAATTCAACAACATGGATCACCGATGATCATCGTGACCGTCAGTGTGTTAAATAAACCTGAAATGTGCCACAACGAAACACGAACTGGTAGTTGAAACAAATTACGAGAGGATCGGATTTTGATTAATTAAATACCCAGGTAATTTTATGCTGATACGAGGATGGATTTTTGCATTCTGAATAAAACCATCACGTGCATGCTCATTATACCGGTTTCCCATAACTTATCGCGCTTTACAAGCGTTCAATATAGTTTTCTGGCCATGTATCATTCGTGGAAATAACCCGAATGCTCGAGGCGGATATCGGCAACGTGTACAAGGCCAAAACGAGGATGAGTGTACTCGACCAGAACTTGCACGTGTAAATGTACATTTGAAATAAACCGAACTGGGCCTGGCCCTTTCGAACTGCATGATACACTTATGATTATTAGAATAATTCTACATCTGAAAAATAGATATACTTTGCTCGAGATTAGATCGAGCAGCACGCATTACCCGACTAAGATAACTAGCACGTTGTTAATATTATTTCAATCTTTGTCTAAAGGCAGTAGGTATATTACCGGCTTTTCTAGCAAAGTATTACATTTTACTATATTTTTGCGTTTAACCTGCAGGTTCATAATTATTTAAAGATAATCGTCTCAAACTTCTTTTACGTTCACCGTCTTTATTTTCTTTTTCATCTTAAAATTTAAATTTTCAACGTCAAATCTCGCTACGAATACTCGCTTAACATAGCCCACGCTTCTATCAATGTGAATTATTTAATCATTAAAATCTTTGAAATTATCGAGTCTTTATATAACGCGCTTTTCTTGTATTTCCTGTCGATATTTCCAACATTTCACACTCGATTCTTTCATTTCAATTCCCTTCGAACGTTCGAAACACCAAAACTACAGAACACAATAAAGAAAATCTAATCTTAATCTCATGTTAATCCACTTTACTCTTTGACAATCATTCACGATACGATAGAAGCGAAGGAAGAAGCAGAGCCGAGGTCGTCGATCACGTAGCGCGAAGTTCAAAGTCCCAAGCGGCCAAAAGGAGGAAAAACTTTTGCTGTATAAGTACTACTTCGCGACACTTTCGTTCCTTCTTCGTTGCTTCTTTCGCGCTGTCAAATCATGAAAGATCCGCGTTTTCGTTGTCGTCGCTCCGCGGCTGAGGCAACAAGGAAAAGACGCGTCCCATCTTGCTGGATGTTCGCCAAAGTCACGAGACGCTGATTCTCAACCGTCTTATCCGAATCCGCTGTCCGTCTCGCGATCCTACTATCCGGCCTTTCTGTAGCTTGCCGCAGAAAAACCTTCAAATAAACATAACTGTTGAGAACCATCGTGGGAACGTCTATCACAGAAGAGTGCTTCTGTACCTCGTTTGGCAAATATTCGCAGCAACATCGGATATAAGAACATCTTAAGTCAGAACTAACAATAAACGATACACCATTTTCTCCTATTTTGCATTTCAAACGTATCCCTTTTCCTTTATACGACTTTCGTCTAGGTATTGCTTCATCGCGAAACAATGAGACACATCTGCAAGGAAAATTCAGTAAGCGAGTACTGTAGTTGGTTTATCCTCGAACCTTATCGGATAGTGTTCGGGCATTTAACCGAAGTTATAACTCGACGGTCAGCAGCATGGTCCAATTTGGAAACTCGCAACCTTCGAATCCAAGGCTGCGTTATTTTAAACAAGTTCCAAGATTGGTGACAGAACACATCAATTACATCGCTTAATATGAAGCTAGGATGAAGATATGATACTATCACCTACGCAGATTCTATAAGAATTCTGGCAAGTAATAAATTTTCCAAATAATTCTAACAACATGTAACTTATTGCTGGTTCCTTTTACTAAATTATCCACTAAATGATGACGATTTTTGTAATGGGATTAAGAACGTGTCCGAGTCACGAACGTGTGTAAAATGAGCAAACCAGCGTACCGTAGCAATCCCAGGTCATTTTTAATTTAACGGTAACACCTTCATTTATGTTCTATTTCTTATTGAAAAAGAGGACATTTCGTACCACCATTCGACACAGGCTTTCTTTGTCGCAACGACTAAAATGTGACTGGCCATTTACGCGAACGCGCAATGTTTTTCCAGCTACGAGGGCTGCTTTTAACTTTAAGGCGGCTGGTGTTTCTATTAATTCGAATGACGGTCGGACTTTGCACCGCGACGCGTATACGTGAGACGTCTGTTTAACGACATTTCAGCGTCGTTTGTATGCCACGCGTTCTACCGTAACCATTGTGCAACCATAGCAAAAATACCCGGAGAATTCACGGCAAGTGTAAATTTCGAACGGTGGCTAATGTTATAATTATCTGATTTTTCTACGTGTCATATAATACATCGCTGCTTGGCACTGATAATGGCAACAATTCAACAAATCTCAAACGATACATTTACAATTCCATCGGTTCTGGCCTTAGTTAGATCGATATATCTTGTGTTGTTTTGCCTTGTAATGTCGTTGAAATGACTCGCGAAGATTGCTTTGTAAATTTTGAAAAGCCTCTTCTTTTCCTAAAACTGACGTTTCTTTGGCAAACAACGATGTATGTATATTTATGTAAGAAATGTAAACAACGTTTCTTGTGTTTAACCCTCCATAAAATGTTAATCGAATGATACAATGAAAACATTTTTTGGTGTTGATTGCTGAGAAATAGCCCGATTGAAATAAAGACATAATACAGGGTGAAAGAAATTGAAAGGGATAGGCAGGGGAAATATACAATTAGAGAAAATGGAAATACAGAAATTGCGGTAGTAAAGTACAGAAGAAAGGGGAATTGATAAGAGTAAATGCAGGGAACAGAAAACAGAAATGTTGTAACGGACAATAATATAAAAATGAAATCATTAAACAAGAAACACCTATTGCAAACAAACGTATAAGAATGGTAATGTTATATTATTAATTTTCTTTTAAATCTTTCCTTTTAATGAAGCGCTTCACTGAATCGTATTGTTCGATATCATCAAATTGATAACGAAGCAATTTTCAGATAATATTATCAATGAAACAATGAAACAAGAAAAATGACTATCAGAAACGAAATAATAAGAATGCTAATATATATTCTTAGTTTCTTTCAAATACAGCAATTTATTGAATTATATTGTTCGAAATTATCAAATTGTAGTCTGTTAATTTCCTCGTGCCAATCATTCCAAATTTAAATAAACGCAATCAGGCTGTACATGAAATTATCATTATTAAAGCAAAGAATTCCTAATTATCCTTTAATTAATGATAAAATCGATACAGCGAATTGGTCGAATAAATTAAAACATCGCAAGGTATCCGTATCCTCAAAGCGACGCTTTCAACCAATGAGACGATATTCTATTAATTTGAGTCACGAGCCAACTTTGTGCTACGATGCGAATACGTGCGACATCTGTTTAATTGCAATCTCGCATATTTAGCGTGCTATAGATGCTTTGAATTTAACGTGTATTACGGCGGATCCCGAGAAGTACGGGAATATTCGAAAATTTCGTTAAATATTTCAAGTTCAACGCGCGTAACGCAACGCAACAGTGAAATGCATTCGTTGCATTTTTATGATGATTTTCATACGACGAAAACTCCATATATCATATTCGAACGTGTACGCCACGTATTTTTAGTTGTCATTAAACACGTGACTGCTTGGTTTGTGACTGAGCCGATATCAATACATATTTATGATATTCAAACAATTCGATATCAAAGTACTCCAAACGGAAGTATCGAAAGGTATCGGAATTTTAAGCATCAATTTTCAATATCGATATTCCTTGAAATATCCATATTGTACAATACTTCAGGCATCGATACTTCGTAAAATTATTTATACTCGTTGAATATCTCACTGGAATATTATTTGCAAAGTTGGTAAGAGTTTCTAATAGTATTTTTTTTTTTTACGTAAAAAACAGACGAATAGTAACATACAATGAAATGGAAATGTTGTTCTCCGTAATTTATGTAAACTGTAAAATCACGATCTATATCTCGTACAGCGAAAGACATGTGCAACGTTACGGGATGAAGATATAAGGCGAATAACATAGGAACGTGATATGTCTTCCTGTAGTTGCAAGAACCACTCTATTGTTACGAGCTGAAAAATTCTTTGTATAAATCATCAAGATTCATTATGCGCATTAGAAATGGCGATTCATCACGAAGCATAATTCTTCGTAGCTAACATTTCGGATGGAATTCTTCAAGTATGAGCATGTACATATATTGCTTTTGTTCTGCATGTGACAAGAAAATTCTTCGGTCTTTTGCACGAAAGTGGATCCGTAACTTTAATTACCCTAAAATTCTGCATCTTTACTCTGATCAATTAGTAGCACGTATCTTTATACTTAATGTTTATTATTCCTAAATGCATACATAAATCGCCCTTTAATGAAATTGCAAAGCTGTATATATCTTCACAGAATCACATAAAACACCACGACTTTATAACAAAAACAACTGGTCCGGACTTAGCTATTTACCTTGAAGGTATCAGAATATTCTACATTCATAAAGTATTATATTTTACGTAATTTATTTTCTCAATCAGCAAAGATCTTTCATCTTCTTTGCTACCATTCATAGGTAGCAATCTTGAAGAGAATAAGCTGTTTTTAACGTATCGACAGCAATCGAAGGAAAAGTGCTCGTATAGTCTTAGGCGGACACGCGTGAATCGATACAATGACGTTCCCGACGATTTGATCTAAGATCGCTGCCATAACGCACGAGACCATGTCCCATCTAGAAGCGTATCTTCGTAAGAACCTGAGCCATAAATTCTTCGGGGGGTGAGTTCCACCCGCGGAGCGTTTATAGCTAATAAACGTAAATACCTGGCGTGCTGCTTATGTGAAATACACAACACATTGATACACATTAACTGTCAAAACGTAGGGAGATGGGCGACGACAATGTCGGCAAGAATGATGGTGCCACGAATACTTCACCGAATAACGATTTTAATGTTCCCGTATGCATGGGAATTTGTAATCGTACGAAACGTCGAGGAACGGATTGGATTTAACGATTCGCCAGATTCCTCCACCTCGATCCGTTTATTTTAATCTCCAAGTGACCACCGTTATTTTTCTTATCTTCGCTGTTCAAACAAATTCACGAGTCATATACGTGCTAGACACGTCTGTTGCAAATACAGTAAATTCCATTTCTATTCGAAACTCGGTTATTCTCTATAAATTTGTTTTCGTTAAGGTATAGAGAGGATTTAGAGAGAACAAAAAGTTAAAATTTATTTACAAATTATCTAAATTTAGCTCTACACGTAGGTTACTCTTTGATGGACTCGACAACACACTCGTTTGCTTGTTTATTTTCTTCTAGTCGCTCTTTTGCCTCAACTGAGACCTGGACATCCTGCGACGCTCACATACACTCTAGGGAGAGGATGCATACATGTGTCTGCTCGCTCACTCTCGCACGTACAATATAAATGTACTATCTATTTAACAGTTTTACACGCCAAATTTCCGTTCCTATAAATAGCTCTCGAACGTGCGATACTAACAAGCCGCTGTTTCTCGAACGAGAGCCGCGAGAAATGCCTCGTTTCTCCACCATTAGAGGAAAAGTTATTTAGCGTTACGGGCCAACGTTCTTCAACAGAACGATGGAAGAAGAAAAAAATGGGAAAAAACAGGTGGCGGCACAGAACTGCGGAGACGAGGTAAAGAAGGTTCGCGCGATGTACACACGAAGGTGGATGATGTACACGTGTTAAGTCGCGCACGAGAAGCGTGCACGTAAGGCGAGCGTATATCTCGAGTTGGCCGCATGCAATCTACTGGTATGGAAGGGAAATAATATATAACGAGCAGGAGAAGATGAAAGGTGGTTGTGGTGGAAAAAAAGGGAGGAAAAAATAAGAGCGAGAAGGCGAAATCTGACGAGAATCAAGGAGAAAAGTGTACAAACCTCGGGGGTTCTTGGCGCAGCCGAGCAATGTCCGCTCTTTCCTGCAATTATGCTTCGAGGTGAATCCGTCTCTCGTTCGTTGGAGCTGCGAGAGACTTGCACGCGTTCTCAGTTGAACACGTACACGTGCTTGTGCCTCTGGAAACATTAGCATGGTCTTGAGAAAGCCACGGTTCTTGTAGGTTTTCGCGGTTTCGCGAAATTAAGACGTGACGAGGTTCGCGGAACGGAACAATTCGCTATGCCTCGGCTCGTTGCCTCGCGTTTTCTTCAAATTGACGGCGTTCACCCGAAATGAATCGAAAGTCTATTGCCACGGGGCGGCTTGAAGATTACGCCCGTTAGTCTGCACGGAATCTAAATTAAGTCACAGTATGTAGTGATATTTATAGGGAATAGGAAGAGTTATGGAATTTTTTGATAGATTCTGTTCAAAATTCACGTGTTCACACGTTCTAAGTTCCGATGAGAACAGGAAAGAAAAGTTCTTGAAAATAAAGCTTTTAGTGCGAATAGAACTTGTAAAATAAACGAATGAACATTTTTTTATAAGAGGAATTTTGTTCAGCAATATTCAGGAAATTCTCGATTATTGTAACAAATGCTAAATATCATCCCGTGAATAGTAGTACAATGATATTAAACAATTGTTACAGTCTAATTGATATTCTGAATATATTGTTTATTTGTAATATTTACGTAGATAATTCACAGATTATTTACATAGTAATTATTAAATAATTTACGTAGATAATATACCCTCGTATATTATAGAATTTCTGTGTATTTCAGTTTATTTAAATTATAAAAAGATGTTATTTAAGTGTTAATCTTGACAAGTTCTCTTTTCTGCTCAATACTTTTTATAAAACGGTTAATTAATCATGTTATGATTTATACACCATTTACTAAATAACCAAATGAGCAATATGATATTGTTAAATAAAACTAGTATATGATATATTAATAAGATATTGGTATTTTTATTTATCCTATGAAACCTTTTTTAGAATATATATTCTAAGATAACTTGTTTTCATGAAACTTTTATTACACAAATTTTAAAATATTTGTTCCATGAGAACACTTCTCAAAGAAGTTCCTTTAAAGAAAAGTAACATTCCTTTCCACAAAAATTCCACGGGAACAGGTATTTTCTGAACAAACATATTTTCGAAACGAAACGAAACATGTAAGCAAAAACATATTATACAACCGAAAGATAATTATTTATTTGAATGCCTATCCATTATTCATTTATTAATGGAAATCAATGGAAGAATAACAATAAATAATAATAAATATAAGAATAACGTTGAAAGTAACGTATAAGGATAAGTATTAAAAATATTGCTAAATTCACAAAAGAAAATTATTTTGCGATTATACATCTAGAAACGTAATACAGGCCAATACAAATATACCTGGCTGATACAGTATCTGTTATTAAATAAAATTGATAAAAGATGATCGTTTAATTCGGTTCAGATATTGATAAAAATCGTTGCAGAAATAACCAAACGCAAAACATGTTGAAAAACATGAAAATAAATCGGAAAATGAGAGAATACGAACAATTTCGGGAGTCTGTTATCAGTGTCAGCACGTTATTTTAGCAAATGCTGGTCCACGTTAAGGCGGTCATAAATGCGTGCACTGGCCAAAAGTCGAAGATTAATTGGAAACTCGAATTTGATCGCCAAATGTTGATAAAGAAAAGCGGGGAGCGGTTTATGATTCCAGAAAAGAGCGACAAATGGATTCGTGCCAGAAAGCTGTGTAGCCTGACCCGTCGACAGAGTCAAAATGGAAACAGGCAAAAATCCAAACTTTCAAAATTACGTCAAGAATTATTAACGTCCATGCGTTGTCGTCGAATTCCCAAGAAGTGGAAGCAGAAGTAGCATGGTCTTCAGAAAGGTAAACGTTCTTTTCGGATTAAAGTGAACTGAAACTAAATATGCATTGCTCCTCGGAAGCGTTCGTGTCGCTGTTGCACTTGCACTTTGCGAAAAACCAGAGGAGCAAAAATATCGTGACATCTCACCATCGTGAAAGTTTAAAATCTGAAATCTAAAAACTGAATTTGTGCTATTAATTTCTCTGTCGCTGTCCTAGAATAAACGCAGTTAGACTAAAACAGCGGTGAATGTCATTGACATTAGAGACGAAGTTGCACTCAATTTACCCGCACTTTTCCCCTTTTAATAATCTCGTCGAAATTGCGAAAGTGAAATGAACTTCGAACTAACCGTAAGTATCTGCGATAAATTCAACTTCGAAGTCAAAATTTATTTTCAACCAGTTGAAATAATTGGATGGACAATAGATAATTCGCAAAAGTTCAAGGTATATTTTTAGTTCGAACGTTTAATTTTTATTCTTATCTCGTGTTTCAAGCGACGGAGGTGAATTTTGTCGTTTTTGCGATCACTGAGAATCTTCTAACAAAAGGAAGATACGGATCGCGAGCTGCTCTCGACACAAGCAGCCGCTATAAATAATTTGCGACTAGATATCGTAAATGTCATGCAGCTTTTTCAAAATATAAATCACTCCAGCCGAGGCTCGTTGTAAAATCTCACCCCCTACTTTACTTTCTGCTACAACAGCTGGACATAAACGTCTCTCCTCTGATGCGGTTGCTTCTGTATAGAGAAGCGAAACGTTGTATTCGGTAGCGCATTACAATTTTACGTTGTAACACGATCGTAAACAAGCGCACACGAACGAAAGATAATGTTGAATTTGATCATTTCGATATGCCAGGAAGCTAATATGATAATCGTTCGTCATAACGTTCTTTTCCATATTGCCACGAGTAACAGATTTCACGTTATTTAAATAACGCGTTACGTTCATAAATGGATCGTTTAAAATACAAATAAAACAACAGTACACATTATACGTAATTAGATGACGTAAGTATTAGGGCACATTGTTGGTACAAATTATTAAGCAAATGAATGTAATTAATCAAAACGTTGCATTCAAAAATTGCACGTGTGTATAGCATAAAATATAATGTAACACAAAAGAACAACGTGATCAGTTCAGGATTACATGTTGTCCCTTATAATCTCTCAGAACGTTGAATCAATGATCTCGTGCGAGCTTTCAAACGCTGAATATAACAAGGCACCAACTGGTAGAAAAGAAACTTAATCTCGTTTAATTTTATCGTCACCGGTTCTTCCTTTTCCATTTTTCATTCGAATTGATCGCACGAAGTAATAGAAATACCGTGACTCGCATAAAATTGTATTCGACGTGCAATCTACACGACTCCATCGCATTCAAATGCATACGTATATTTACAACGTGATAAGTTTCCGTGCTACCAAAGTTAGCGCCGGAGGTGGTCATTATCCTGCATAAATACCGATAATATAATAGTTCAACGACGCAGAAGCATTTCGCGTGAAAGCCAACGGGGAAACTCAGCGAACGACGTTTGAGAGGCGAGAAGAGGGAACATGTTGGAGCAGTGGCCAGAGTTGGATGGAAGGAACATAAAACACAAGTCGATCAACGACGTCGAGCCGCGTAAACCAACAGCACCGAGTATAGTTGCATGTATAAAGGCATTGCCCGCGCCTTTCAGAACCTCCGCGAAGTATCGCGAAAAACTTAGTTTTGCCAAGACGATAAATCATCTTGAAATTCGCCCGGGCTGACAGCCATGTAGTTTTACGAGGGACTGCACGCAAAATGCAAAGCAGAGCCCGTAGACCCTGTGGGCTTGCATCGCAATTAATTAGCGTTTCGTGATACCCGTGCATGTGCCGAACCACTCTTTTTTTTATGTCAGCTAACTAAAAACTGCTCGCGCGATAAGCTAACACCATTCGATGATCCTGCGGGACGTGTAGCAACGTTCCAAAGCACATGGAAGACCTGACCGGAGATTAACAATTCTATGAGGGAATTTTTCTACAAGACGAAAATAAACGACAAGGAACGCGCCTGGTTCGTCTCGCGGAATGATCTTGATGACGAATAGAAATACACCGAAAGTAAAATTCTAAAAGAGTGAAATACGTAGAGAATCGTTGAATTGGCGTAAGAGTATGTTAGCAAGTATGACGAGATACTTGGAAATTACTGACGTGACACGTAAAGCAGTATTTTTCGACAACTATTCTTCATGTTGATTCCAGCAACTTGTTCTTGACATTAATCTAACAAGAATATAAAACATTTAGTCCCGCTTTTTAACGTTTCAGTGTATCTTATTGGCTCGTTTCATTCTTTTCTTTCATTATGCATTGATATAAAGCTTGATGTAAATATTTTTTTCGTTTTTAACAGAAGATTGTCAAAACTGCGAATGGGACGTACATGAAGAGTGAAAAATCTTTTCGAAATGAGACGTACTAACAAAATCGCTCGTTTCTTGAAGCACATGTTAAATAAATGAAACAGTGAAACTTGACAACGAATACAAAGATTATGAAAAAGTGGCCATACCATACAAGAAATAAAAACGTATGGAGGGGCAAGGTGCGAGACGATAATAAATCTAACAAGTAGAAGAATATGGTATTTTATTAAAATTCTTACATTAATGAGAACGTAGAGTTAAATTCTCATAATGCAAGCACATTTTGAAAAACTTCATAGTCTATTTAACTTGTATTCATTTATAAATCATATATTTACAATAAACAATATGCGATTAATCCTTATATTATATATAACCTTTTTTTTTGCATTACAAATCTCTCACTTGCGTTCGCTTGCCCTATGTTAGTATCCTTCGAATTCCTTCGATGAATATTACAATATCTTTAGAGTGCGACAACGTACCGTGTATATCAACTTAAGACCAACGCTTCAATCCTATATGTATAATTTTCACGGTTCGCCTAGGACTTAGAATATCATGATTCATTTAAATCGCTTCTTAATACACGATGCTTTTAATTAATCGTTTGATACTTGAACGTTGTCACATAGGTCGACGAATCTAAACGGTGTATTTGAGAACACACGGAGGAACAATCCACTTGGACAATACTTTACAACGTTATAGCACAGATTTGATAACATCTCCTCAGGAAACAGGAAAATTTGATTCTTAGTAATCGTAAAATTTGTAACTAGCGTTATCGTCAGGTACAATGCCCGCATCAACCTGATAAGTAGCGATTGAATGATTCTGAACATCGCTCTGCCTTTCGTTATCTCGAACTGTTCCCAGGAAACTTAGCGATTCCATTTTGATCATGACTTTTTAACAAATCCACTTTTAGGCGGTGGACTAACAGGTTTCTCAGATATAGGTGTAGTAGGATTCATTCCAATGACACGTGCCATAGGCGGTATCCCGTCACATTTAGAGGATGACGACAAGGTTGGCGATGGGGACAGCCGTTCTACGCACAACGTTTGCTGTGGAAGTTGTGCGTCTGTCTGAATGCCAACGGAGCCATATATTTCCTTTAAAATCATCAGCATAGTATCTTCAGACTCCCTAGACAGAAATATATAACGTTTCGAGTTAATTAAGAATTTTCTACAAAGTACCTAAAATACTCATTGGAAGAGTGTGAGTGCGTTTACATCGATGGGAAATTTAAAGGTGCAAAAACATAGAAACTACACATAATAGCGCTACACAAAAAGTACAGTAGTCGCTATAATATTTAGAGGATCAAGCAAATCTCAGCCTAAGTTCTACTCCTTTAGACGTGTTCATAAAGATATAAATTAACATATGAAAATATTAGCACACACTATTTTAAACTCTTTATTATAAATAATAAAAATAAACGATAAAAAAATATTTATCTTGTAAAACTCAAGAACTTTGTCGAGTAATCTAAGTAATAATTAATTTCCTATTTATATATACGAAGCTTTACATGAAGCCTTCAATGAAGATTTTTCAATAACTTCTAATACGATTTGAACAATTTTACTAACCAGTAACAGACGTGACTTGTCAATGCAAAAATGTACTCGTTAATGTACTCGAACGGAGCTTCTTGAAGGACGTAATCTATTCTTCGCCCACCATTTAGGTTGCCCACTTTAAGCTCAACATCGATGTCGTCGTTAGTTTGTTGATCCGAAACTGTTTGTTGCAACTGTTCTTCCATAACTTTATCTATTTCACGCTCGAGTGTGTTATTATCTGATCTGTGAAACACTGCCAACTGATAGACAGAATTCCATGTACTTCTTACGGAATCCAGTAGCCTCTGCTTCAGATCCGCGCCGACCCGTGCCATTGTTTCCTTTAATTCTACAAGATACACAAATTATAGCAACATCTTTTACGTATTTTTTATTTCTCTAATTTTATCTCCGGTCGAATGCTATTTTCAATTTATGAATTGTTTATCACATTAAAACTTCCGTGACATATTTTGCAATAAGTAGGGGCGAAAATGCTTCAAAAGGAATTCTTACAAAATATTATAAAGAATTCTGTTTCGTTTTATATTAGTAAATTTGTACTAATCTCTGTTTACTTTAAATTACAATTTGAAAATGCATAACTATAAATTAACTTTATATTAATTTACGGAAACACTAAATTTTTAATGGAAACAAATGTAGAGATACTTGAAAGAATGTTGGAATGAATTTTATTGCATATAAGGACACGACAAGTAAATAAAACCGTACCACAAATAATATGTTACTAGAATGCTCTAAAATATCTCTTTTGAAATGTGAAGTAAAAATTGTTTAATTGATCCGAAATAGATTTTGTAGGTCTCAAATGAATACTCACCTAAATGCATTCTCTTACGTCCCTTATGATGGGGAATCAACATTGGTCGATATTTAGGAGCATCTGGATTAATGAGTGCTTCGACTCTATAAGCTACTGGGTCGAATGGGTGAAATATGTTGAAAAAGGCGGGGCACGTTGGTAATACAAAGTCTTCCCCGAGCATATCAATGCCACGAACTGTCACGAACATACCAATTGGACTACCGAGAGCGAAAAAGGCACGTGGGTGAAAATGTAACTGTGTATAATGTATATAAGGCTGACCCGTTCCGGCAGAACCTACTACGTAGCTTATCTTTTTACTGAGACGTCGTTTCGCTACATGATCGGATAATTTTGAGGGATCGATATTTTCTCGATTCTGAAACAAACAGAATTAAACTGTCGTTATAAACTAAAAGTAAATCGAGTGATAATAAAAGTTTATGATTAACTTTTTAATAATTATTGTTCACAGTTTACACAGTTTAAATATCACTATTTATTTCCAAAACTGTGCTATTCTAATTTTTAAAATGATCCGTAAGATTTTCAGAACTGCCAGTTTATATGAAAGTGTAATGTAATTATAATAAATCAAGTTGCAAGAATTTAGAAAAATTAATTCTGACTGGATGCGTGGAGTAATAGGTATACAAGCAACGCATGAAAATTGGTTTCTATCGGCAACTTTAACAGGAAAGATTTCTCTGAAATTAATCATTTCTCAAAATATAAAAATGAAAATAAATAAAAAGATTTCTTCGCGCATTCTTTAATCAAAAACTTGTTCGATCGTTTTTCTAAATTCTCTTTTTTATTTAATTTCGCCTTTTAAAATCGAGTAAACATGATTTACATACTTGCTCTTCGTTATTTTCACTGTCATCGCACGATGTATCATCCGACAGCGGGTTCTGATGGCACAGGAGATCAAATAAAATTAAACTACCTAAAGAATGGCCACCCAGATATATTCCACCATCGAAATCCGGGTTACGTTTTTTGAAAAGAGCGGCTAATCTGTTTATTTCATTTCCAACCGTCTCTGTGATGGTTTGACAATATACGGGACTAGTATAGAAAAGTATGTCGAGCAACGTGTCATTGGTGAAATGTCGTAATTTCGGTATACTCTCCAAAGTGATCGCTTGTAATTTTTTATCGATCCCAGTATCCTCGGAATGAAGTGTCGTGTGCCACGAGATTGGTAAAACTTCTATTCTATTCACGATTCTCTGTTCACTGGCGGTTCGATAATGTGACTGGACTAACTGCAGCGAAATACTTCGAAATTCGTCGACTGTAAATCCATAACACGAGTTATTAGTAGCACCATTAAATTGTTATTACATTGAACTTATTACCAATACAAATAATTATTACAATGTATTTCTATTATTTATTATTCGAGAAGCTTCTTGGAAAAAAAATAAGACAAAATGGCAAGTCGAATAAATTGCGTCAGAAGCTTTAGTACTAGGACTTGTTTATCATGCAAAAGTATAAAATTATTTTTCATACATTTAAGAATTTAACGCAATATTATTTTTTATTTATCATGTCGTTCAGAATTTCCTCACTAAGAAAGTAGAATTTTTAGAAGTAGTATAAGTTTATATTTAAAGGAATAGCGAAAATTTATAAAAATAATCCTGATCGTACCAACTTCTTCCACGGTTCGGAATTTCAAGTCACAAACGCTCCCAATGCCATGAACGATGAACAGAAGATGATCCACTTTCTCAGGCTCGCCATCTTCGATGTGGAACTCGTCAAGGCCTCTTTTTATCACCTTAGGCCTACTACCAGCACCCTGTAAATATGCACTGTCCTCTGAGCCCTGGACAAATTGCGATTCAACATTTCCAACAGAACCATTCGTGCGTAATGAAAAAGAAAATAATCGGAATAAAAATGAATGCGTGACATGCCTGCAAAGATAACAGTTTATGTTGCGCTGAACGATAGCTAGAAAATCAACGATTATTTTATAAATTGTTTACTATGCTGATGAAATTATAGCGAACTCTTCCAACAATAAAGATTTAGTTCAAAGAGCCTAAAATATATTTAATTCGCCAAGTATGCAATTTATTAAGTACTCATCTTCCAGTTATGCGTTATACTTAATTTATAGAGCCTGCAGAATAAAGTCATTTTCTTTTTTATTTGACCACAAACTATTTTCCATAAAATGTAACTTCATTTAAGATGTATCTTTTCTTTTAACTTATTTCAAATTTAAATTTTATTCTAAAATTAACATAATAATATTTCGAAAATATTTAGCAAAATACTTAAATGTCAAGCATTTAATATAAACTGGAAAAGTGTGGCATTCAAAAAATAAGCATCTATTTAAAGTGTTTAGTATAAAATATTGTGATCCTACACACACAAAAAAGATAAAGCACAATAATTAAAACAAAACAATATAAATGTTAAAGCACATTGAAAATTCTACGCATACTACTTAAGACACATTATAATCCATGTGCACATATTTGTACATTTAGTTGACTAGAAGATCAAATAATACTTTTAATCTTTGTACCCGAAATACAAATGTATGAGACAACAGTATAAAATAAACATCAGAATTAGCATATATATTTATACATGCGAAATAATTATCTAATACAAGGTGTCTCACAATTCATAGTGCAAACGGACAAAGGAAAATCAATAATAACAAAATTGCGTTAGAGACATCGTTTTTGGGAAAATCGACTTTGAACAACTTGTGACGTATACATGAATTTTCCTAATCTCCAATTAGACAAAAGTATACAATCGATGGGGCATTAATATTATACATATGAACAAAAAAAAAGAACAATGTAGAGTAAAATTGATTAATTCCGAATGCTTTTTAAAAAGCAATACTCTTTTATGGTAACCCTTTCTGATATCAAATAAATATTAATTTTTTGCTTGCTTTTAAATTTTAATCTACTTTTCAAAATTAACTTTTCTACACCCAACGACAGACTGTAATGCATTAATATATTCGATCTCAGTTTAATTTTTCCATATACTATACATTCCATAACACATTAATAAGACATTGATACAGCAGAATACTAATAAAAAAAGAAAATGGTACGTTTAAATAAAAAAACAGCACAACAAGAAAAAGATACAGTAATATGTATAATTTACCGCGCTATTGCCCCACGAAGCTGCCAATTCTGGTGATGTAGCTGTCAAATAATGGGCCTGAACTGTGGCACTGTGAAAGATGATGTATTCTCCGCTGTTCAAGTCGATCCTTCGGTTCCAACTGTTCGACAGACATGCTTGTTTGTACTCTTCCTCGAGTTTGGCAGCAATGCTTTCGTCGTAAGGTACGTATTTTGACTCGGTTGGTCCTTTGAAGAACCAAGAACATCGTCTCACTTCCGTCGATTCTCCATTCCAATAAACGGGGGATCTCTGACGACGTAAAATGTCCACGTCGTAACGACCTCCGTCAGTAGCAACTGTCGTTTCAGGAGTGATTTCGCTGGAGTTGTGAACGTCTTCTAAACGCAAGCTGTCTTGCATGGAGAACGGAAGCCATAGCACTTTGTGTTCCACCTTCTTGCGATAAAACCAATGGTGGTACACTTCTCTGTACTGCATGCGTTTATCCATAGAGTCAGCAACCTAAAATTAATCGCAAAATATAGAATACATAAAATATGGAATAAATAAAAAATATTCTCTTAATAGAACGATCATGGATTAAAAGACTATATTATTCTTATGAGTTAGATAATGGTTATGGATAGACTTGCGGATCTATATCTTAATATGAACAGCTAAAACTTAAATAGAAATTACAAACAGTACTCTATTGTGGATATTTTGTATATTTTTGTATAATGTAGGCATTCATTAAGTGCATAAAAAGATAGCAGTATAGCGATGGAAATAATCTCACGGAATTATTATAAAATACAAATTATATCATATAAATACGATTGCGTGTCTCACCAAGTTCTGAATATTAGGAAAACCGTCAATATTGTCGCGTCCACCCAATGGGTTAACTGACATCTGAACTGGATTCAGCGTAGCCGAACCTGTGGGTTCAGGTACGGTTGCCGTCACAGGAGGCGTAGTAGGAAATTCGATGCCAATTCCACTCGTTATATCGTACGTTTGCGCTGGTCCAGCGAAATTATTGAAATAGTGTTGAGCGTGATTCGTTGTTATATTTTGCACTGGTGGCCCGTACAAGTGGCTTGCAGGTGTGTATTGCGGTAATTCTTGAAATTGTGCGGGATTGTAAAACAAAGGCTGTTGCGGTTGTTGAGCAGACGCGTTACATGTTGCAATCACAGTCTGAGAAGTTTGATTACCGTCCCACGGCGACTGAGCTGCGGGTATCGAAGGAATAGCGAAACTGGAATCGATCGAACTACCAAACGACACTTGTTGCAAATCGTTTCCTGAATAAAGTACGTCTACAGGGGCATTCGTGCTGTGTTTTTTGTACTGGAAAGTAGGAAACGAGCTGGTATCCTCCTTCGGTGTAGCGAAGAACGAGCTCGCAGATTGTGCGAAATTGTTCGAGGGACCGGGGAATGTGCTGGCGACTGAAGCAACCGCTGTAGAAGAACTCAACCTCTGGTCTGGCAGCTTTCCCACAAAGAAATCACCACTTGATGCGAAAGACTGGGGTTGATAATATTGTTGTGGGGGTTGCACGTTCGATGGAACACCATGACTCTGCGGTGCATCGAACTTTTCGAGATCTGTGTGCACTTCCTGCGAAGGTACCGTTGGCTGTATCGCCTCTGAGGCCTCCTGTCTTACAAACGCATTACTCAACGCGTCAGATTTCGGTAAATCGTACTTGTCCTCAGCACTAGTTAAATTTATATCGTCGAAACTCTCAGTGATTTCACACTGTTTTTCACTTTCCTCGACTTTCGTTGACGTCTCGGTGGGTAAATCTGGTGAATCTTCCTTTCGTTCGGCAAGCAAGTGTTCCAACTTCTCCGAAACTTGAACCGCAGACACTGGCGCAAAGGTTACAGAAGGTTTCGCCTCCGCGCTGGGTTTCACAGTACTATCCTTCAAAACTGGCAAAGGCGAGTCTGTTTGACTCTTCGTTACCACCGGTTCTTTTTCTAAGTTGACCGTCTTCGGGGGGAAATCTCGTTGACCAGCGTATGCATCAAACGCGTAGTAAGAAACGTTGGCCGGAGTATTCTGTGGAGTAATCGGATCCGGAACTTGCAGAGGAATTGTCCGGGCAGACGACAGAGGAACGTTTGGTCTGTCGACGACAGGAACAGTTTCGGAACCCGAATTTTGATTTTGAGGCGTTATACTTCGCGAAGTGCCGGTAGAGCTGTAAGGAACTGTTGCTGCCACTGGACTGGACCTAAAAGACTCTTGCAAAGAGTTGGCCTGTGACAGATATTCCGGCGTGGAACGTTGTAACGACGGTGAATTGGTGGAAATCGACGTTTCAACGGGTTGGTAACTTGGAACTGGCGCGATAGATTCGTTTGGATTGAATATATTAGGTGTTGCGATATTCGATATGGCTAACGGCTGAGTTACCGGGGCGGAATATTGTTTGGACGCGTTTGATGTTAAATCAGGCGGCGGTGCGTATTTAAGACGTCTTTGATTGCCAAGCCGATATGAAATGGATCCTGAAACGAAAGAAAAAGGATTATTATATTATATATTATTTATTTAAGCCAATTACCTGGATACCCCTAATATTCGTAACTTTCTAAAAAATCTAATAAATTTACCATTTGTTGACGAAGGAAGCGTAGGTGGCACCGTCGGTTGTGGCGGGGCTGACAAACTTCCGCTAATTCCAGAATTAACTTCGACGGATCCTGCAAAATTCGTGCGCCGGGGATCGTGAAAATTGGCGACTACAGGAGGTGACGTATCCCTCAATGAGTTACGATCATGCGAAGGCACATAAGGATTTGTATTCTGTACACCGGTTGCTTTCTCGATTCCTTGATTCGCCTGAGATGTCGAATTGTCGCCGGTAATCGATGACAATGATAAATTCGGCAAGGAGGAAAGAATGGAGGTGAGGTAGCCTTGTTTCGTTGGCTGACTCGTTGGTGGATTCTTGCTTTCTTCAGGATGCAAGGGTATTGGCGTGAATTCACTATCCGCATCGGCTGCAGTTCCCGATGTCGTTGAATTCTGTAAATTCGCCGGCTCCTGACCTACGAAGTTGTTCGGTTCAACAGCTGAAAACAAAATTTGACGATATTTTAGAAAGTATAAAACAGTTTTATGATATAGAGATAATTTTCTTCGCAAGTGTTTCTTTTCTAAAATAAATCAAGATTAATTATGGTGAATAATAAGATTGATAATGATACGAGTAGGATTATATTTTTCTACAATTGTTACTTAAAATACGTTTGGATTTCATGTAAAACAAATTATTCACATACATGTTAGAGAGCAACGAATCTAATATTATCTTATTAGACAGAATTATACGTGTAAATCATGAAAACCATGATAGCTTTAATAAAATCTAAATTTAATAAAATCTAACGTATGAATAAATTAACAAATGAATTCCTTATTTATGTAAAACAATAATATCTCGAGTATAATTATTGCACAAAAATTATACATGCTATATCAACCTTTTAATCACAACAAATACCCTTAATACAAACCTATTACCTCGCTTTTTCAAGGAACGCATAATTTTTAACTTTTCATCGCTCTAAATTCCTCGCACTAATACCGAACAGAATAACAAACATCTCAGGCAACCCTGCTCTATCTTTAATCTTTAATAAAATCTGAAGTTTAAATCTGTCTTCTTACGAAGCAAAACCTGCGTGCTTAATCTCGATGCTTAAAATCTGACGCAACGCCATATAAATTACCCAAGTTCCTGAAAATTCTCTATTTACATGACGTAGAAACGACGTAGCTCAGCAATCATAACCTGTTACAGTTCTAAAGCCATCCACAATCTCATTCTTTGCTATATTAACCGTGAATCCCCCAATAAGCTGATACCTCGACTGGATTATTCACAAACTGTCAATATTGGACAGGATACAATGAACGTAAATCCCGATGGCAAAGATAATTGCCTGTATCTTTTCTTACGCGTACGATTGTGCTGACATCCTGTCGGATCTCGTATTACCGATTTCTATAGCCGATCTCACATCCTGTACACGCGTTCACATCAAACACCTGTGATTGTGCAATATGCCGCGTTTACACCTACATTTACTTTGCGACCACGTTATCGTTCACCTAATTGACAAGACACCTTACCCTTTTGTAAACGGCTACGCCCGCAACTTTATAAGTAACTGCCACATTTTTACGACGAGTTTTCTGACCACAGTGTTCCCGAAACATCGAACGATATCATGTCAGCGTTAACGTGTTTCTGGTTCTTGTTTGTTTGTTATTTGATGTGTATCAAATGCGCGATAGTTTTCGACGATACGTCGATTGTGAATCCTATTGGAAGTATCGATGGAGATTCGAGAAAAAACTGGACGCTTTTCAGACAATCGTTAGATTCGAAAGCTCCACAGGCACCTCATTGGATTCGTTCAATACAGCGTTCAGTGGATACGGAAGTTTTTAAACAATTTGAAAATAACGGTGATGATGGAATTTTAGTTTCCTCTACGGACGCGTGTTCCAGGTGAGGTGATCGCGAGGATCTATTAAGAATTGATCTTTAGAATTTTCTTGCACGGAATCATCGAGGATCAAAGAATCATTAATTGGGACGTGATGAATGAATTCTTTGATGCTCATAAGGCTTTTCATGAGTATTTTTAAATCCATACATCAATTTTCTTGCATTTGTATACTTTCTGAATTTCCTTGAACAGTGAAATCTTTAACATATTTCATATCTTCAAGAGAAGACTTAAGTATTCAAAGTAATCACTCTTCATAAATATAAATTCGAGCTATCGCGGGGAGATACGGTCGCTAGAAAACACGCCAACGAGAGTCGTAAATTCCCGTTACGATTGTAATAATTGACACCACGAATAGTTCAACCCCCCTTATTTCGATTAGGATAATAGGGGTGGTTGTTGTAGTATAACACCGCGATTAACTGGGTTATAAAAATGAATATTTCCAATTTTATTACACCACTGATTTACACTATTACGTACGATATAAAGAACGTAGACGAGAGTTACAGATGAAGGCCCTCATGTTGTGATAGAAATGGCGACTGAACAGACCACCAGACTTTGACTCAACCGAATGACCAGATTTTGACTGTATGAAGTAGACTCACTCTTTGCTCTCGTGCAATTACGGAGGAAAGCTCGGTGTGGGTGTGGTTTTTGAGCGAAGAAAACGGATTCGTTGCTCACACTTTTCATCAGTAAGGTGAGGGTAATGACCTGCTATGTCCATTGGTTAGTCGATATTAATAAGTGCTGAGAGGGGACGGAATCTCCTACCAATGTTACTAATTGAAGTCTCTGCTTATGGGAAAACTCGAATTTTCCGTTAGGTAGATCTCCGGTTTTTACGTTAGGCTACTATCCGCTTTCCCCGTAATTCTTAAGAGCGCGTACTAAACCCAAGGACCTTTCTAAAAGCCGGCCGAAAACACTTCTGGGTTTAGAAAGTCTTTCCGGGCAAATAGCTTAACGTCAGGTATATGTGCGAACAATGACTTTAGAAGTTCAAGTTTATGGTGGGTCCTTGGGCTTATTGAGGGTTTAAAGGACGGCACGTAGACCGTTAGCTGCCAAGCAGCGCGGGATGAAATGCAATGTCTTGCGCGACATAACAATAATTATGAATGGGATATAAAATAAAGAGGAAATGTAGAAAAATTTCACAAAAATCATTCGTATAACTATTTTAGTGATAACGCAACCAACTTGTACTGAAATATTCGACTTATCTTAATGACAAATAGCCGACAATTCGTAACTTGTCCAAGAACCTAATAAAACTACTGAATAAATATCTAATGCAATGAACTACAAAAATTTACATATATCTAATGAATTTTATGTATTCGACCTATTTGAAGTAACTAAAAACGCACATTGTTGCGAAATGCTGTACGCTCGCATATCAGTAAAAGTGACTTTAAACTTGCTCGGTATATTAACATATTTCTAAAGGCAATTTCAAAAAAAATTTTTTTTTTTATTTATTGAAATTCACAATTTGTCCAATTTGGACATTTGGTGGAATTGTCAAAAAATTTGAAGCACATTTCTTATAAAAAACGTAGAAATTAGATCTTAAGTCGTACGTTACGTGCACTTGATGATTATAAGAAAATTTTAATATGTACAATATTAAATGTTAAATAACATTGTTTATCATGTATTTAAGATAGTAAATAATAAAATAAAATTTATCATAAAGGTACTGCATTGATAGATACAACAAGGACGGAGTTAATAAACAATATATCAATGTCTTTTGGACTGACGACGTAAATATGTTAGGTAAGATACATTAACATGCAAAAAGTAATTATAATTTCAAAACAATATGTGAAAACTGTAAAACGGTCATGCTTTATGGATTTAATTTTTAACCTAACCCCAATCTATTGACATTTATACTATCATAGTTTTTATGTAATTAGTAATTAATTGTATAGCAAACTAATCAGCTTAGTTGTCTACTTTCGACGCAGTTTCAACTAAGCTTCAATAAAATTGATTAAATAGGAACAAACCTATGAGAAAGTAACTTGCATGCTGAAATATTTTAGATCAACCTCGACCAAAAGATCATTCGCAATTACTATTAAAAACAGAATCGACGGATACACGAAATTTGAATAACATCGTCAAAAATTGTCAGGTACGGTTCAACAAAATTTCCACAATAGCGCTGCCGTTTAAATAGCACTCATCGTCTTCTTTATGCTTTTAGATTTACCTTGACCTAAATTGTAACACCACTGAAACAGGAACTGCCTCGAATTACGCAGACAGAGAGGAGTTCCAACCAAACGTGAAAAATAACGAGAGAAATAAAAACGATCGGAGCAGGGTCATCGATCCTGTTGGCGTAATTATTATTTCTATTACTTTAAATTTATTCACGAAATGTATATGTTACGGGAGAAACGTGAAATTCAGACCAGGCATATTTTAAACAACGAAAATTAGAACTAATCCTTCGTACAGAATATCCGAATCACATGAATATTTTATAGATCTCGGGTTATGTCTTAAAATTAATTAAATAAACAACAGAATAACTACATCTATATATCTAATTCTCCGTAACAACAAGAAAAGGAATATTCTATAGCAGGGACATTAATTAGTGGTATTATACAAATACCGTTGTATTGGCAAAATGTTACCGTTATATGAATTTTTGTTTTATTTTAAATTATAAAATAATTTAATGAACATTTTTTTGTATATATTTATTACTGTCAATGTCTGAGCAGAATATACAGTTACATATATTTAAATATATTTAACAATATAACAAGTGTTTCTTAAATATTTTTTTACAGATAAAAATAACAGAAAAATATAATTTGAACGGACAAACGCAAATGAATTTCCTAGTGAACAGTACAATTCATCGAATCATCGTAGACATCGATGGAAACGTTTCGAACGCACTGCTTCAAATACCCATGGGTAAGTTTGTCTTAAACGCTTGATTAAATTTTAGAGAAGCAGCAGGTCGAAATCAATTCGATAAATCGAATTAACAGCAAATTAACCAATTCATCAAACGTAAATCCGTTTACGTCGACGCAATAGCAGCTCGAGCCACGTGCTTTAATACTACACGGCCAATTTAGTTATGCATTATAAACTAAAAATAATCTTCGATCCTTAGTACGTAGATTAGCAGGTGAATTAATAGCACTCGGCAATTTTCATGTCCATGTTTAATGTGCCGTGTTATTTATGCTGTATGCATATTTATTACACGCGAAACATAAGATTTCATTTAACACGTTCGTTTTATGTAAATGAGAAAAACTGCACGAATTAATAACAAATACTTATCAAAGTCGTATCGGCAAAAGTGTAACTGATGAACAACACACTTGTACTAAAAAAGATATCGGTCACTTTAGCGTGGGTACAGTTTTCTTTGACATATACACAGCAAATTGTCATTTTACATCATCTACGTTTCCGTTTATGGCAAGATAACGATTTATATCGCTATAGATCTATGTTCAAAAAGTACCCATCACTGTGTTAACATATTAACGAAGACCACAAACACCAACTATTTTTCCTTTAAATTACTAATCTTAGATTGTGATATCTCTTTTTTCTTTCCTTCACTAGCTTCATATCAAATTCTCAACTCTGTTACAAACACGATAAGCCTAACCAATATAGCACAAATTTCCACGCACCCCTATGCACCATTAACTCGCAAACACTGTCCAATTTTTAACGCTGACAAATCTTTCGTAGGTAAAACGACCGATTCACCTACTCACCTAGAATTGCCTTGAAAGGGATAGTCTCAAATCAAAGGAAATGCCACTGTTTTGCTCCCAATATCTTTGGTGTTTCTTCCACAATAAAACTAACAATATTCATACGAATTTCCATAGATTAAGAATTAACCCGCAACACTGACGAGCCAACTACGTTCACCCTAAAACGCTGCTCCGCACAGTGCAAAAATAACACGAATTTCCTGCAAATAAGACGATCGATCTATCCACGTAGTCACTTAGATGATCTCAGATCGAACAAAGCTTCTACCTTGGTTTCTCTTCTACAACAAACTTATTCCCGATATTCGTACAAATTTCCATTTACGCTTGGAATTAACTCGCAAACGCTGTCAAGCCATTTACGCTAACCCTAAAACACTTTCCCACACAGAGCAAAAATAACACGAATCTTCTGCGAGTAAATCGATCGATCCTATGTAGTCACCTATGTACGTAATCGCTTAGAAACCACCTTAACGAGTGATTTTCAATCGAACGAAACACCACTGTCTTTTCCCTTGGCTTTTCCTCGTTCACGAACACTTTCAACCAGCCTACCGTTCATCGTATCGACCGCATAGTCGTCTCGGAGAATTCCGGCCGCATTCGTTACGTTACAGCGAACGATTCTCCTCGTTTCGCACCCATAATCGTCATATTATCGCCACACGTATCCAGCGATTATTATTCCGCGCGTGTTTATCGTCGATTTCTCGTCAAGTTGTTAGATCGCTCGAAACCATCCCGAAATATTATTCGCATACTCGAGGAACGTCTTTCTCGCGAATACAGCCAAAGATGGAAAATACTCGCGAAACAGATCGCTATGTGCACGTACTTTGTATATTCTAATTAACAGACGCAACAGTGTCAGCGGACGTAACAGCGATATCTTGGACGCATAAGGGAGATCCGGACGGAGTGAGAATTGACACACGGAATGCGCCATCTGGCGAGTGGCGGATGAAACTTGTAGGGGTGGAAGGTTCAAAATATCGCTTTGTCGTGCAGGGTCTGGAAGAGAATGACGCAGACAAACTGTTTTCGCCGAATCTATCATCGAACGGTGAGTGAGAATTTTTAATTTGAATCTTTAGTTTATCGAAATGCAGCGTGTCCCTTTGATCTTCGTTGGTATAATCGAGAAGGGATGATTCCACGTGAAAAAATAGATCGAAGATATAGAATAGACTTCGTTCCTTTAAGGCTCTATTGTTGAGAAAATCGACCGGGAAAGTTTGCTATGTGTAAATTTAGGTACAATATTTTTTCTGTTTAAGGCGTCGTTTTAAAGAAAATAATGTTTGAACGTATTTAGTTAAGATATATGGTTGATACGTTTATTAAATTTAAAAAGTTTATAGTCTTTTTATAAAATAAAACGAAGTACAGTTGAGGAAAATCAAAAGAGAACTTCATACTTGTGATTGATGTGCAACTTAATAAAGAAAATAATAAGAAAGGAAATTGTTACATACGAGTGAAAGGAACTTAGATTTCGAAAGTTATATAATATCACGGAAACAGTAGTATACATTAAATTGTACAACGATAAGAATTTCAGAATTAATAGCAACACCACACGTATGATTTTAAATCAATTGTTAATTACAAAGACTGGTAATGTAAATATGTATAAGAGATTTAAATACAAAACATTTGTTTGCACAAAATCATGTAATTCACGCGAAATCTTTGTTTCAAAATATAATTAAACGATATTTGTGACGAAATGCCATCTAAAAAGTATATTTGCAAAACATTTATATATTTAGAATTAAGTCGTTAACGAACATCCCTTTTTTTTCAATGTCACGATTAAAAACGAGTAAAATGATTGAAGTATGATATAAACGTATGATGGAATAGATATAACAACACTGATACGATGTTGTATAAACAACTGGGTGAAAAATCTATTTCCATGATATTCCAAAATGCTTACTATATTCGGATCTTTCTACCCGCAGATAAGCATCCAACGATATCGTGCCCATAAATGGAAAATTTTTATTAAGAAAGTATCGTTACGAATATACCCAAACAACCAGAAACGTTCGGTGCATAAAAACATATCTTTTAAACAGATATTAAATTTAAATGGCCATTAAAAAAATGATTGGCTCGACCTTAAATAAAATAAATAAAAATAGTAGTATTTAAATTTAGAAAGCTGAATACAAATTACGCATTACTTTTTGCGAACAGCGTGCATAAAATTATCTCAATATATGGAAAACATCGATACGAATACAATAAAATAATTTATGTATTTAACACGTGTCTCCAAATCTCCAGCCGTCTATGTAAAGATGATCGCATATTCAACATCGATATATATAGCATCGTATAGACACGAACGAAAAAAGCGATACTAAGTAGATATAATCATTATTACTATCACTGTCAAGGATGTTATACTAAAATCATTGTTGTTGCATAACATGCGGCTAGAACACTTGTTACAAGTGCACTTGTTACGTTCGAATACCACCGAGGTGTTCCCTGACGATGATTCAACTAGGTTATTGTCTTATCGTTGTGATACAACAATCCGGTTGCAATGAACCGTTTGCACTTGGGAAGAATTTTAACATCTTTCTTAATTACCACGGCAATTAAATACCAAATTCATATGAAAAATATACGATTACTTCATTTATATATTATATATAGCTGTGCGTTAAAATATAATTTACATTGCATAATTTATAAAGTGTGGCACATTTCGAAACAATTACTCGGATGATTACTCGAAAGAGTGGTTGCGAAAGAATTTTAAACCAGAAATTCTAATTAAAAGAATAAATTAAAATGTTCCACTTCAATGCTGAAAGAATTAAGATATTCGCTGATAGAGTTCTTATCACTTCCAAATTTGATTTTTTAGCTCTTTCTAAACGCCTTTGACATGTATCTGAATCAATTACGTGACAATACTTCTGAATGGAAAAGAAAATATTCCTAAATACAAAGTTCGTGCCTAATAATTGTGTGAAATGGCTAAGTTTACCAGATCCGCATTTACGACACAGAAAAAGTCGCATCAGAATAACCGGCATTCCGAGTGTAAAGGATTAAAATTCTCAATTACCAAGATATCGAGAGCTTACCTAGGCAACCTTATGAAACGACGATCAATCGACAATAACGTAAACGTGGCGATCGTTTGAAATTTAATAGATTCCAAAGACCACATACATCCGACAGATCGGCCCCGATGGTCTAACTAACGTAAACTTATATCGCGAACTGTCGGCAAACGCCGTCGCGTTCGTATTTGCCACCACGTCGTAACGCGTTGAAGAGACTTGCTAACGACGCGCCGCACATCTGACAACTGCCAACCGAAACGTTGTTTTCTGGCTCAGAGATACACGAAAAGTTGTGCAATACGCGACGGCGAGCTGCCCTTTGATCAGCCAGCTCGCGCGTTTAACTGACGCACGCGAGATGCAGGAAGAGAAGATCAAGATTCGCCAATTCCTTCTCCTACTTTTTATTTCTTCTTTATGAATCATCGAAATCGAACAGATACAATGAAAAAATTAAGTACACGTGTGGGAACGCACAAAACACGATTTCTGTGAAACAGACTGCATTCGTAATTAACCCATTTGCAAATGTGCTGTTCTATTATTACCAAATTGGTTGTACCTTGACTATGTGCTTTGTTTCTGATTTCGTACGCGTTACGTGCTCGCTTGATATATCAGTGCTATCAACACGTTCGTGTCTGATGTATCGTCGTCTTATTCAGTCTCATCTCACCGACGATACTGACGATGAATGTGTTGGCGGTTTTAAATCTTATTGCACGACACCTGGCTTTTTTTATCTCTGATTGAGCCTCTTTCAAAAGGAAGAAATGTTGTATTGAATAAACTATTTCATATGTAAATGTGATTATTAGAATACGAATGATTATGCATGTATGGCAAACTGAAAGTTACAAATACAGAATAAAAAGAATGTATTATATAATGTCAAAAGATATACAAAACATAAGTACACAGTACGGTATCCGTTATAATACTTAAAAGATGGAACAAGCCTCTATTGAGATTCTATTTTTTAAGTTGATTCCACAAAAGATATAAATTTTCGTAAATATACGTTCGAAATAACTAGTGAGATAGGAGCTATAAATTGAAATAATGCTAAGTTTCAATTCATAGCTTCTGCAGAAACAAACCGTAAGTCGTAAGTTCGAATTATTACGGGAACGTGATTTGCTAATAACAATTGTCGTTTACGCCGTGATTCAGACATTGGACATATAACTGCAAGAAGAATACTTATTTTTAGTGATGATAATTAAACTGGAAGCTTGTATTAGCTTCTAGTTACTTGTAGTAGTAACTATTTTTCAAGTTTTTAAGTATATACTGTCTATTATCTTGACAAAATTGTCCAAAGAATTTGCATAGGTTTCGAGAGGAATTCTTAGCTTGTATATCGACCAATCTTTTAGTTTGAGGTATATAGTTATATACAAGTTAAAAGGAAATAAGTTTAAAGATACTTGACTTTGAATGTTACGAATTTGAAATGAAATATAGTTCAAGTTAGTAATATTCAAATATTGCGCACGATATTACACAATTGAAAAATGTTTTTCTAACGAATTCGATTCTACTATCTCTCGAACAATTCTAATCAATACATATTACGTTAATGCACACACGTGTTTATTTAAGTTTCTCAATGGTAGAAGATATCGACGACAATAATTTGAAGAAAATATTGATATCAGCTGAAGAATTTACATACGTTAGTTCATTGCTATTTAGCTAGGAGATAATGTTATAGATATTGTAATTAACGTACCAAAGATGCAACGTTTTCGAACAAATGTGATAAATACACACATGCTCGTCATATCGTTTGTTTTCGTTTAGATTGCGAAAATTACACAGAACTGAAATATAGGCATTCAATATCTCATTGAAAACAATTAAATCATAATAATCATACACAAATTTTAATCTATGCATTTACCTTGAGCAAGTTAATGTAATCTAAATAAAAAGGAGAAGTATATCATCTTTTAATATTAGACAGAAAGCAAACAATTCAAAGTTACTTCCAATGAGTATTTCATAGATGTTAGTTATAATATTAAATATTAGATCTTGACTTTTTCAAAATATTTAAACTCTTTTTAAATCCATACATTATTACGAAAGAGAATTACTTAAAATGTAAACGGATATTTCCGTTTCGATCTTCTAAATAGACGAAATTCGTATCTGTTTGTTAATTCAGATTCCTATATAAATTCCTACTGAGAAACATATTCGAATTCTTTCATACCACCCTATAATAAAATCAAAGTTACTTTCTTACAGGAAACATCAACGATGAAATGAATAGATATGATCGTTCAAACATTAAAAAAGAAGCAGATATACCACGAGATGAAAAGGAGACATTTAATGATAAAATAATGGTAACGTATACTAAATATGCCACTATCATTCTGTGAATATATTTGAAACTAGAAATTGTATTGAAACATCACCAACCTGCAATACATTTTTCCAGCCGATTAATTCTGATATAACCGTGGTTGAACAACAAAATTTGAATGCTACAAGTAATTACAAATTAGTGGGGAATAAAAAGATAACACGAGAAAGATCACTAAAATATGTTATTCAAGATCGAGATGAAAATAAGCAAATAAGGAAAGAAATTTCAACAGAATACGATTTGTCGATGATTACTTCTAGTACTGAAAGCATGCTGCTTAATTTGTATGAGTATGTTACTATCGTAAATATTGATAAAAATTTAACTGTTACTTCAAATTCTTCGAATGAGAAATTTGTTGAAAGAATGATTCCAATAGAGGTAAAGAAAATAAAGTTCTCATTAATAATAAGTAAATGAATAATATTATTCTCAATTATGATACAACGAGGTAATTACGTAGTTTAGAATCGGTTCAATGAGGTGTCAAATTTACATTCACTAATCGTAAATGAACAATATTCAAAATAAAACAAAAAAATTAGCGACACATAATTACTTCCCTCATATTGTCAACAGAAAGAAATTAATTTTATTTTATTTCACTTGCAATTCTTACTTTTACATGGTAAAACATAACACATCATTAATTCAGGAATGGGATAAGTCTGATAAAAAATCTTCTATTGGAGTAATCGATAACCTCGACGTTGATATCAGAACACCAATACAAAAAAATATTGATACATCTATGAGGATGATAGAAACTTTAGATAATCGTGAACTATCCGAGGAATTGGCAAACTATGCTAATGAAAATATTATCGAGGAGAAAACAATGCTTATAGAAGTAAACAGAAATAGCAATCTGCTTGTTACACCAGGAACGATACACAGAATAGTATTTGATGTGATGAACAGTTGTATTTTGCCTGTCAGATATGTATTCAGAGTAAAGAGCACTCCTTTCAGATTGTACAACATTCAACCAGCCTAGTAAGTTATATTATGTTTATACTCGAATTTCACCCATGATAGCCTTTAACGATTAATTATATTTTAAGTTATCTGTCTCCCTTTTATTTTATTTTTTAACCATTGTTGTATGATAAGTCAAGACTAATCTATTTCTTTTACTTAACTTTTATAAGTTAATGACATACAATGAATAAGGTTGTCTTCTGCTAATATCCAAGTAATGAACGTTTTATTTTATATACATGCGTAATTATCAAGTACACGTCATCCATACGTATGATCCTTTCTTCATACGTCAATCTCATTGATCTGTTCCTGCTTGATCATGAAAAATGAATTTCATTTCGACTCATAACATTAATTAATATCATCGTATGATCAATTATATAATTAGATTATATGAGATAATAACAAAAGTCAAATAAAAATATTTAAACTATTATATAAGAATATCATATAATATTAATTACATAGAAACAATTTCAAAAGATTGTATACATTTTTTTATGCATTTCAAATAGACTTATAGATGTTAGTGAAAAAATGAACAAAACTTTTGCTTGGTTGTTGAATAATTTTAATACCATCCCAGTTATTAGCACCATGTCGATTTTCGTTACGCGATATGATAACCTATTCATTATTTACTAATTATTTATATTTTAGCACATGGATATATCCCGGACAGATGAGCAACGTAGCGGTAGATTTGATTGTACCTGATAATGCTGCACCGGATACAGCTAATACTGTCACGTTGTTTATCTTGGGTACCGAAATAAAGGAAAAATCTGTATATTTATACGTAAAAGGATCACTTTCAAAGGTAATCATTGGAAAAAGTTAATCACAAAAATGATTAATTATGACAATATATATCTTCCAAACAAAACACTATCAAATAAATCCTTAAAATTTAAAATGTTCATTTGGTAATTTATTAAAGCATACAAAATCTTGAATATTTCAAATTTTGCGATAGACCCGCTTATTAAATCATTAATAAAAGTCGTGTAAATATATTTGCAAATGTATATTGTATAAAAATACAGACTATGTAGCAACTTAAAATATTCTTTGTGGTTTAATAAGATTTCATAAAATAATGCTAAATAATTTTAATTTTAACTATTAACATTATAAAATGTATTTCTATATATATATAACTTCATTTATAAAATGTTTTTGATGAAGAGTTTACGAATGAAAATATTAATATCTCTGCTATTATCAATAACATACATTTTTATCAAATAACGTTTTCTATTAATACGATAATTTGATGATAACATTTCATTATAAATTTGATTACGTTACGTCACAATATCTAGCTAACCGATGATGTAAAACCAACTACTGAATATTCTTTCAATAATAACTGCGCTGGAAAATTGGTAAAAGACCGATGCTATAAATCCCGTTGGAGCGTCGACATTACAATTCAAGATTACGACTCAGGTATTAATTGAATTTCACACAATGCTTTATCTGAGAACGAACGATATTTTTTCCTTCTTTTCCATTACAAACGAAATTAGCAATAAATTATACTTGCTGGTCTAATCGCATTAAGTTAATTCTAAACATTATTTTTAAATACGTCGCACTTATTAAAGTTTCTAAATAGTTTTTTTCTACTCAGTGTTATTAATAATTTTCTGTGTTTATATTCTAAATTCTAAACTCTAATCTAAATATTCTAATATTCTAATGGTTAATTTATGAAGTACAAATTTACTGGTATTCAGAACAAAAATTATCTTATTTATACTGAATTTTCTGAATTTTACAAAAAAAAATGTTAAATATTTTATACAGGTTTGAAACGTGTGATATCATCACTGAACAATGTTTACCCACGTACAGAATTTATTAGCGGCACAAGAAGCCCTGTAACATTCTATTATTCTGCTACGTGTTGTGATAAGACAGTTAAAATTATGGCAATAGATTTATTAGATAATTACAGCACTATAACAATAGATGTCACAGGTAATTATTGCATCATTGCTGTTACATTTATTGATATAACTTCTTATTTCATAAATAAATATGAACTTTGAACAAAATATGCAACACTCTATAGCACCCATATCAGAAACATATTTCTGAATTTGTATTACTTTCTAAGAAACATGATAATATAGCTATGGAGAAATGAAGAATTTGTATCTTTCATAATAAAACAAATACGACCAATCTTTTCAGCATGGAACAACTTATCAGAAGCTGAGATTGCAGCTATTACAGTAGGAGCATTGATAGCTTTGTTATTCATTATTGCGATCACTGTCTTAATTATATATTGCATTCGAAAAAGGAAAAGTCATGACTTGCCTTATACACAACGATATGGATCAAGACCACCTACGCAGTCAGAAAGGACTACTTTCTAATTCTTTACCAGTACTAAAATATATATCGCAGTATGATGTAGTTTGTATTCATTCTTGCTATTATATAAGTTAATATTGCAAACTAACATTAGATTAGAATACATTTCTGTTAATTATATCTACAATAATGTACATAAGTTGTTGTTAATAAATGTTGATATTACCTTATTCTATATACAGACACAATGTTATTATTTAATATTTGAAGAACAATCAAATTCAATTTAAATTTATAGCATTATAATTTTAATGGTAAAAGTATAAATTGCAACTTAATGTAATTGTAAATTAAACAAATTTCAACAAAAGGAACAGTGGAAAACTTAATGTACAAAATCTATTATAAACTTTATGTTATAATAGAATTGCATTGTATTGCACAATTAATGAAAAGGAAGGGTAAACTGGTTTATTTTACAATTACATACAAATACATACAAGGTCAAAACTGATATAAATTTCAAAATCATTAGAATTCAATAAACAGTTATACTTATTGTGCAACATATGTACAAGCATTGAGTACAGTAAATAAAGTATCTAGGTTGGAAAACAATTTCTAATCTAGTAAGAAATAAACTGACATTCAGCTTGTAACAAACATTATGCATGCACAGATGTTTGCTGAGATGCGAATGATACCTGAAAATAAATGAAACAAAAAAACAAGAAAACATACATAATGATGATTAGTTTTGTGATAAATGTCATTCATACATTTTATCACATGTCAAGATTAGGAAAATATGAATCTGTGAGAGCCCCACCCAGGTGTTTCATTAACAGACTCACCATCGCGGAGTACCGCAGGTGTAGCAGGCGTAACTGGCATCAAAAATGCATTTTCGGTGTAATTTTCAAACGGAAAGCCTTCACCAGCAGCTGATAATAATGGATTTTTCACTTTACGTGATTTACCACTCATGTTTGCAGTGACGTTGGCACCACGCAACTCGAAACACTGCCATCAAAAGATTACTAAACTACGAATTGCAAAACACTGTTAGTCCACCATAGACTATAAACATTTAACCTATATCGCCACGTTTATGTATGGTCTAAATACATATGTGTAAACATGTGTATAGTAGAGGTATGAGCTAAAGATCTGTGTTCTAAAAGCTCAAACGTGGCTCAGAGAGATATACTCCATGTTACTACTGCTCTCTACTGAAATGTACATGCGCGATGCGCATGCGTTATTTCCCACAATAGCTATCTTCAGAGTGATTCTCACGAAAACCAGAATTGTGCGTTATTTAAATAATATTTTGAATAAATTCTCTGAATAGAAGTTACAGATAGAAAGAACGAGATTATTCGGGAATTTTTTAAATCAAAAACGTATTGCGTACATTTATTGATTGTTTGATCGTTATCATAACTTCCTTATTCAATAAAAAGATATTACACCTAAAAATATTTTAATGCATCATCGTGAAATAATTTTCGTTATAACAGAATATACTGTGAACCTATGTGTGAAATTAAAATCATATATCATACATAGTTAAGTACATAAATATTTATTCTCGCTTATATACAGTTACAAATGTGAAATTCTAGATACGTACGTGAATACTTGAAATCGAAAGATCGTAACATTTTAATAATTTCATTTTAAATTTATTAAACTTAATTATTAACTTATTTCTACAGTATTATGTAAACAAAACTCAACAAGAGTTATAATGTAAATATATTATGAAATGCTGCATGTGTATATTGTATATCAAATATCATAAGAATTTATTGCAAACAACAAAAAGATATTAAATTTTCTAAAAATAGCTATTTAATGATAAAAATAATAAGAATATACCATGAATATATAATTATCGTACAGTTAAATACAATTGCAAACATTCGAGTACAATTTGTCGATTTCATTTATAAGACATAAAAGATGTGATTTTTCATTAATACAACGATTTATTTTTTGTTTTACTATTTGGTCAATAAGTTTGAGATAAACTTTAAATACACACGTGTACTATTTATTAGATCAAATTTCGTTATACTGTTTCCTTTTCTTTTCTTTCTTTTCACTTTTCATCTTTCAAGTAGATGACACTTTACAAGACTCCATACAAAACGGTTTCCGTTAGATAAGGTAGATCCAATAATGATTGATACTTTTAATAAATTAAAAATTTAGTTTATTTTGTGCAAATAAACTAAAATATTTTGTGCAAATTTTTATTAACTTGTACAAATTTTTTACGAATCGTATTTCAATGTTTTACCAAAAAAGTTGAAAACAGTTGAAAACCAATGATCCTACGGTACTATTATAAATGAACACACTGAATAGAACTATTAAGTCGCTTATATTAAACGACAAATGAAATTTGGCATTTATTAGTGTCTATGAATTCTAATACTCCTAATTCTTAATATCATGGATTTTAAAAAATAAGTAGTAAATTCCAAAAAGATTAAAATAATTAATCGAAATAATTATCTATTCGCACTTTCCCTTATTTTCTCATAATGCTGAATATAAATTAAAATTTGTGTCATGAAAACGAAAGACTTGAGAAATAAATAAAATGTACAGAAATAAATTCAGAAATATTTATTGCAGTTCAACTATATTGAATATATTTTGAATACATAATTTTTGTCAAACACACTAAGAATTTCAGTGACATTGAACAACTTCTTTTAATCATAAGATTGGTTATTCTTCGTATCTTGGAAATATGGGCCCATCAAAAGGGGAATGAGGACGTTGTGGGGGATGGTGTGGTATTGGGGGAAGGCCCGGCCGGTGTGGTGGACCGGGTGGGTGGTGCGGTGAACTGGGTGGGTGGTGTGGTGGACCGGGTGGGCGGTGAGGTGGACCGGGAGGGCGGTGAGGTGGACCGGGAGGGTGGTGTGGTGGACCGGGTGGGTGGTGTGGTGGACCGGGAGGGTGGTGCGGTGGACCGGGTGGGTGGTGTGGTGGACCGGGTGGGTGGTGAGGTGGACCGGGTGGGTGGTGTGGTGGGCCGGGTGGGTGATGTGGTGGACCGGGTGGGCGGTGTGGTGGACCGGGTGGGTGGTGTGGTGGACCGGGTGGGTGGTGTGGTGGACCTGGTGGGCGGTGTGGTGGACCGGGTGGGTGATGTGGTGGACCGGGTGGGTGATGTGGTGGACCGGGTGGGCGGTGTGGTGGAAGGGGTCGGTCGTGTGGTTTATGGTGTGGGCGATGTGGAGGAAAATCAGGATTCGGTCGACGAGATGGCCTTGGACTGACAGATGGAGTTGGTCTTGAAGGATGGGATGGTCTAGTAGGGTGAGGTGGTCTTGAAGGGTGGTGTGGTCTAGTAGGGTGAGGTGGTCTTGGAGGACGGGATGGTCCATCAGTAGAGTCAGTTGGTCTTGAAGGGTGGTGTGGTCTAGTAGGGTGAGGTGGTCTTGGAGGACGGGATGGTCCATCAGTAGAGTCAGTTGGTCTTGAAGGGTGGTGTGGTCTAGTAGGGTGAGGTGGTCTTGGAGGACGGGATGGTCCATCAGTAGAGTCAGTTGGTCTTGAAGGAGGGGGTGGTCTAGTAGGGTGAGGTGGTCTTGGAGGACGGGATGTTTCATCAGTAGAGTCAGTTGGTCTTGAAGGAGGGGGTGGTCTTGTAGGGTGAGGTGGTCTTGGAGGACGGGATGGTTCATCAGTAGGAGTTTGTGAAGGGTTGAGTGGAGATGGTTCAGTAGAACTACTTGGTCGTGGCGGACGGGATGATGCAATAGCACTGTCTTCAGCAAATTCAGTTGGTCGTGGAGGGCGAGATGTCACCGTAGAACGGGCTGTTGAAGAATGTGGTGGTCTTGAATGCTGACGTTTACATTCTGCATGCTCTTTTGGCCAATCGCATACTCTTAAATCCGAATTATATTCCAGTCCTTCACTACATTCCATTAACTGCGGTACGCCTGCATTGCAGAAATAGTAGGTGGAGCAGTCATCTGGATTCGGAAACAAGGCAATATCCTCTCCGTCCCTATTTGGACATTGTGGTGGGATGGCAGAAGCAAACGTCACCAAAAGTGTGGCAAATATTGCCACGAACGTTGCTATAATGATTATCAGATGATTTTAATTAATATCGTATCTAGTAATTTAATAATTAAGTTAAAAATATCGGCAAAATCTTTATATAAAGTGAAAAATGTTATGACAAGATGAAAATTCTGTTTCTGTATGTATATGTCTATGTATATGCATTTTCTTGTATAATATAATAAAGAAGAAGATTTTATAGATGAGAATTAAATAATGTCGAACGTGTAAATAAGAAAAATATTTTCACTAAAATTAATATGTTCCATTGCACTTCTTCCGATCAATCTTAACGTGAACAATTTTATTGGAGATTATTACAACTATCTTACCTTTCATTTTTGCCTTTGAAAGCGCACAATTTCGTCGTGTATTCTATTCCTTCTTACTATTGTTATGACAATCAGATTTGTCTTCCTCTTTATATATTCTACATACGTATTTTTAATAGATTATCAGCAAGCAAATACTTGTTTATCAATCATAATTATCATCATATCGTGATAAGTCTAACGAAGAAAAAATTAGCTACTACATGAATCGTTGGAACGTAACGTTATTAAGTGTCAATATTGTCTGCTAATCATATCGGTTTCCTTCTCAGAGAAAGTTTGAGATAGTGATTTCAGAAATTATTTAGAATCACTTCTAATTGAATTAATATCTAATTCTAGTGTAACATTAATATACCAGTTTGTATATTAAAGCATAAAATACTTTATGTATTCAAAATATATAAAAGTTAATCAATTAATTAATTAAATATAATAACAATTTGTTCTTCATTGAAAGTAATTTTCAACGCTTGAAGAAACGAACATCAAATATATCGAACGATACATCGGCATAAATTTTGTTTTTTAAAGGAATTTAATTAAATTAATAATGTTTTTAAGAGAAACAAAGATCTTAAAATATTATTTTAAACTGAAATTACATTTTCATTTGAAGGTATTTTCAAGCAGAGAATGTTTCTCATAATTCTTCTCATATAACTACTTTTATTATCTTCAGTTGATAAAAATGAGGAATTATTCTACATTAATTCATCAGAAAAAAATGAAATAACAATAAACTATTATAAAGAATAAATAGAACATAAAACTGTAACCAAATAAAGAAAAGATACAACAAGGTTGTTAAATACATTGGTAAAACTTATCAAACGATTTTTTCGTATGACTTTTATTATAAATTATAATTGTTGACAGAGAATAGAAAAAGTCCAGGAAATAGACAACCTCGTATGGAAATCAATATTGGCAAATATATTTATTTACGTTTTTCGTTTGAGGCCTCGTTTCTTTAGAAAATAAGCTTCTGAGTTGAGAATTAACTCGGATACATACGCGCTACAAATTTTCTAATTTAGTTTTCTCGAAAACGAAACAACAGGTGAAAAAATTGTATTCCACATTTTCAACTTAGTTTCGCACGTAGAATAATCTTTTGTTAATTGTGCGCTCTTTTTCAATCGAGAATTATCAAATTATCAAAAGAGAATTATCAAAAATTATCAAATACATACATACTTGATGAATTTTCAAATTCGATCTTCATAAGAATGAAGATTACCTCAGAAATGAAAATTATGTTCTATGATAACGTAACTTTTGTCATTCTTGATTTTTGTTCTATTTCAAGGTATAAAATCTTCCTGACATCATTTATACCACGAATTTAGACCTATTTAGACGGTGTTCAGATACTTTAAAGTAGACTAATATGTACATATCTCTATTTCTTCATTCCTAAACTCATTGCATTAAGTGATAGAATTTGAATGAAAATTTGAAAAAGAAACAGAAAGTTGAATGCATTTAAAAAGTTCTTAAACTAAAGATGCTAAAGGACTTAATGTATACAAGAGAGTTAAATTCGCATTACAGTTGTAAATAAAAGCAATTACTTTCTTTTGTGCCAAATAATGCTTATTTTAGTATATATACTAATATACTATATATAGTAGAAATATTGTGTATGTGATTACAAAAGTGCGTGTGAACAAAAGTTAAAAATATAGACTGTATATTTATCTTTCCTTATCGAAAATTGTATAGAGAAATTAAAAATCTTTCGATTTATAAAGCTTTTTGTATCACGTAGATTGATAGTCGATTACCTTTATCGATATTTCATTGGGAAATCCATAATGGATAGTGTAATTTTATTTTTTGTTAATCTGAAATGAAGTGATTCGAAAGATTGTATATGTGCAGCGTAGGAATATTATTGATAGGAAATAGCTTTGTAGATATAATAGTATATTATGCAATATAATATAGATCAACAAATACAATATATAAACATATAATATATAAGCAATAAATTTATAGAAAATATTTCTTCAGATACATGAATATAATTAATATAACATGATTGTATGTAGGTACATACGAGAGCAGATTGAAAAGTTTCCAGAATCGTCGTTGGGAGTTGGTTTATTTGTTATTGACATTCCGGAAATTTTTCAGCCTGCTCTTGTATTAATCTATGATTGTACTATTGACTAATTCGTCGGTGATTGTACATAGTTTTATTTTATGTTGAATCGATAATGTTGGAAACAATATCAAAATGATAAAGTTCACAAATAATTAAGACGTGAAACAATAAATAGATCAGATAACACATCCGTTGTATATATTATTTTTATATGTTATACTTTGTCTGTGGTAATATATTAATTCATAGCAACAAAGAAAAAATCTGTTATAACAGTAGGATTCAGAAAATATATATATATATATATTATTTTGAAAAAAATTTTACAACAAAAGTATTCAATTTAATGCCAGGATCAGAATTATGTGTTTGATATGAATGATTCCCATTGAAGGCTTTGGATATGACGTTTTAATAGAATACTTTAAAGAAATCAGTTTCTTGCAAATAAAAAGATGTCTTTATCTTGAATAAAGCACAAACATGTGCAAAAATTTCTATATTTTATCATCTCAAATATGTTGCTAGTATATTGTTACGTGGCCTTTTCAAGATTTGAGGCAATTTGGCGAGGCTGCAGTTTTTGGAGTGTTGAAACACTCTGCTCGTGTTATAACTTCAAACAATTCAAAAAATTAACTCTACGTTTAAATGAAGAAATACACAACGAGAAAAATTAACTTGAATAAAATTTATATTTAAAATTGAGTTATAATACATTGAATTTGACAAAAAATTTGACTTTAACAAAGATTTGCGCTTTAATGAAATTTTCTTAGACTCTGACTTCAACGTGACGGTTTTATGACTCAACGATTCTACGATTTAACGATTCTAACGATTCTCTCACTTTTTAGGTCACAGAATAGTCCATTTTTCTACTCGGATTTTACATGACAATCTACGATTGTCTGTTATCTAATAATACAATTTCTTATTAACCAATGCTAATAAACATTAATTTGATTGAAGTTGTAATATTAAAGAGTAAGCGACTTATGCATTAACAATGTTCTTTCCCATGGTAACGAAAGTAAATACGAAATTTGAAAGTGATCATAGTTATTACTGATAAATAATTTTGAAACTTAATCAATAAATTTGTTAAGCAACTTTTCTTCGTTGCCTCGGTTACGCTGTTGTAAAGTTAAATTCGCCGCGCTAGGTTTTACCCTATTATCGTACAAGATATTCACGCTAGAGAGAGCTACAAGCCTATACCACATACAACACACTATACACAACAGTATAAACTATTTTCTAGTGTTTAACTTTACTACATAGGGATTTATAACCTTTTAATATGGTATCACATAACACACAATTGCGCATAGACCCCAACAAATACGTGTAGTAAAATGTTTACAAACTTTAGTTCAAATTAGTAAAAATGGGAGTAAAAGATCTTTGGAATATTTTGTCGCCTTTGAGCGAGAGGAAACCAATGTTTGAGCTTCAAGGAAAAACGGTAGCCATTGACATGAGTTGTTGGATTGTGGATAGTCAAACAGTAACTGATCATTCTGCACAACCAAAAATGTATCTTAGGTTTGTGAGTTTGCATTGGTTATGTTTATTATTTTTTTTAGATTTAAAGTTAAACACGATTGAATAATTATTACAGGAATCTCTATTTTCGTACAGCATTTCTCCTCATGCAAGGAATATCTCCAGTATTTGTATTGGAAGGGAAAGCACCTACTTTGAAACATAAGACAATTGCAAAGAGAAATGACGTTCGCTCTGGTTTTCGCGAGAAAAAAACTGCTTCTAAAGGAGGTAGAACACAGTTTAATAGAATTCTCAATGAATGCAAGGAAATGCTTCAACTTATGGGTTTAGCGTGTGTACAAGGACATGGGGAAGCAGAAGCAATGTGTGCTTATTTAAATGAAGATGGGGTAAAATATTTATATACATGAAAAGATATGAATCACAGTTGCTTACTGCTTTAATAATTATTTTTACAGCTTGTTGATGGATGCATAAGTCAAGACAGTGATTGCTTTTTATATGGAGCAAAAACAGTTTACAGAAATTTTTGTACAAGTACTCAAGGAAATCGTGGGAGTTCAGGTGGTGCTGTAGATGAATATAAATTAGAAAAGATAGAAAGGTTATTAGAATTAGGGAGAAATAAAATGATAGCATTAGCTTTATTATGTGGTTGTGATTATAATGATGGACTGAATGGAGTTGGTAAAGAAGCTGCTATGAAGCTTTTTAAAATTGTAAATGATGAAGATATTCTTGAACGGTAAAATATGAATTAAAGTATGTTTAAAATGTATTTTTTATCTAACAAAAATATTATGTACAAATACTATTAATTTTTTAGAATGAAGAGTTGGAGGACCGATACTACTTTAGATTATAAAGAAGCAGAATTACTGAATCCAAATTTATGTTCGTCTTGTGGGCATAGTGGTAAACTACAAAAGCATACAAAATCAGGTTGTATGGAATGTGGAACCACTGTGAAATGCCATGACTCTTATAAGTATGTTTGTTATATAATTGTTATGCAACATATTTTATCTAGCATATTTATATTGTATATTTTATGATATACTTTTGTAGAGAGAAAAGAGTTTTATTATTGAATGAAATTGCTTTACGAAAAAAAGCTCTTCTTATTGAAGATTTTCCAAACCAAGAATTAATAGATGAATTTCTTATTAAAAAAGCTTCAGTACCTGAAAAAATAGATATTCAGTGGAAACAACCGCAAGTGAATGAATTCATAGTAAGTTTTAATATAAAACTTTATAAGTTTATTTTATTTATTCTTACTATAACTCGATTTATGTTAGGATTTCATGGAACGATATTTATCTTGGGAACCACAATATGCATTTGAGAAGATATTTCCTCTAGTGACTCGTTGGCAGCTTGTACACCTTCCTGGTATTTCTGCAGACAACCGTCTAACAATACTCGATTTATACATACCTGAAGCAATAAAGAAAGTTCGGAATATTAGGTCTGTTGCGAGTTACGAAATTATTTGGAAGACTGATCATAGTACGATAAAAAGATTAAAAGAATATATTACATTAGATAATGTGAGTGATAATGGTGCAGATATTCCATTTGAATTGGCAAGTATTGAGCCACAAAGTGCTGTACAGAAATGTTATCCAGAATTAGTTGAAGCATTTGAAAATGCAAGAAATGCGAAAACAAAGAAACGACCGAATAAAAAGAAAATACAAAACGATACAGATGCTAGTGATAAAAAACGAAAAGCAGAAAAGAGGCGTCAGAAGAGAAATGCAAAAACAGAAAATAATAGAAAAATTGATGAATTTGTTTCCAAAAATGATCCTACGTCTTTAGAAGAATCTTTCCGAAGGATGAGTATTACGCCAATAAAAACTAAAAAAAGTAAAACATTAGATGATTTACAAGAAAGTCCGAAAAGAAGTGATAAAGTTAAACGCGGTCCTCAGTTCGAAAAAGTATTACAATTAGAGAATATCAATTCAAACTTAAATAATACATTGGATAGAATGTTTAACGAACTTTCACCGGATGATTTTATTGACGAGAACGATGATCATGATGTAAACATGTCAGAGATAATAGACAATATATGTAATCAAAGGGTCTTCAAATTTAATGTTTCGGAAAATGTGCAAACATCTAAAGATGAAAATAATTTATGTGAAAAAGACACTGAAGATGTGAAAACAGTTGATGACGTAATTAATTGTGAAACGAACTCTGATCAATGTTTCAGAAATGATGTAATTCATAATCAATCAGTTGATGAATTTGCTGATATAAATGAATCCTATATTCCTCTTAATCACAGAATAAATTGCGAGAAGTCGAAGAAAAGACTTCAAAGAACTTCTACGCTAATAAACGATAGATTTAGTCTTGGATTTGATGATCTTATGAATGATACCGATCCGGAAACCGAATTTGTCACGTAGCATTTAATATGAAGTGCGTTCTTTCGTATTGAAGTGAAGGTCTTTCGTATTTCTAAGTAAATAAGTCGTTATTATTTTAAATCATATTTTCTTATAAATTCGATTTAAATTTCTATATAAAATACCACTATAATTTTTTAACGTTAAGAATCTCATCTTCATATTTATGTAAGTAATAAAATGATAAACTAAATTTAAGGAACGTAGCGAAATATTACCGTGAAGGTAAGAAATTTTTTATCAATAATTACTTGGGATTGTGTTAATAACAAAGATTGATTTATGTATCAAATTTTATGTGTTATTGTATGAACTATGTTTTAATCGCATATTTTTAAAATATGCTTTTAAAATGTTTAAATCGTATTTGTTCAAATGCAAAGTAATTGTTTGGTACATTGAATGCTGTAAATAGATTGTACATTTTTAAATACATCTTGTGATATCGTCTTTTTAATTGAATATCTTATAATATTATATATGCATATTTTATTCCATTTTCTAAACACTGTAATTATGTAATAATAAAATAAAGGACTCATATATTGCTTGTTAAAATAAAAATTATCAGTAGAAATTACTACAATACTAAATATCAAAGACGTACATGTAACATTATTTAGACACAGGCGTTTATCAGTCTGTATTAGCCTGGCTGTTGCATTCATTTGATATCTGTAATTATAAAGACCAATTATAATCGATGACAAATTAAATACATACCGAAGTACCTAAACAAAACGACGTAAATTAAATAAAAACAGTTGATCCGTTAAAACATATGAGATTATATGCACGTCTTGTACGTTCTCCAGCATTTCATGTGCTGCGTCCAATTTAATAATGTCATATATACACTGTAGTTATAATAAAATATTATTAACAAACTTACATATAATAGGTAGTAAAAATAAATAATATATTATTATGTACATCGTGTAGTTGAAACTACTAGATAATGGCTATTCTCTAGTTTATACATAAAGATATGTATATACATGTGACGTATGATGAGAAATACAGGAATTCGTGTTAAGCCGTGTTAAATGACAATAAACTCGTCTTATACAACGAAATAGATTCAAGGTTTCCTATTGTGTCGTCAACTTATATTTACATCAATTCGCGAGTAGATGCGCTACAAGTTTTTACATATTAAGATTCAACTTCTGTGTAGATACATACGTACATATAAAAACTTCATGATATTTACGTGGTGTTCAAAAAAAGAGGGGATGATATTTATAAGGCACTATGTTTCTAGACATTAGAACAATGAAAAACCTTCCGGTACAGAAAGCTTACTTTTTAAGTTGCAAATAATTTAATTTCATTTCCGGTGGGAGTGTCTGCATGCGATGCTATAGTTCAAGAGGATACTCAAGTGGTTTATTCACTAATATAAGAAATCTCTGCTGAAGGAATCATCGAGGGATTATTCACACTACTCAAGTTTAAATTAGATAAAATTCGTCAACATCTATATTGTCAGCTTCAAAGTATTACCCTTTAGCACTTAATCCAGTATCCTCTCTATTGCGTAAAACAGTGCTGTGGTTCCTTGTTTCAAGTGGGCTTTAACATTTACGTTGCTTCCTATTTGTATCGTTTTTAATCCCCAAAATACTGTCCCTGTATGGTATTCTTAACTTTGGGTAATAGTAAACTGTTGCACGGAGCGAGATCCGGAATATAAAGCGGGTAATCAAGAATTGAAACATTAAAACGTGCAAGAAACTGGCAAACAGCGAGAGAAGTGTGAGGACGATGCGTTGTCATGACGGAGAACATTTATGACATCGGCTAATAACAAAGGCGTACTAAAATTGTCATTGTGTACAAGGTCCAGAAACCGGTACACGAGAAGATACGGCTATAACTTAAATGTTCTTATCGTTACTTTGATGTTCCAATCGAAGAAATAGTCGCAGCATTGGCTACATGAGTCTTTTTCTACACCGTATAGAAATTGCATATCTACATAATCAGCCCATTTTCGGTTCTATCGACATTTTTACAATTACGTAATAAGCAATGTAATCAAATTGCCATATGTAATTGTCTTATTAAATTTATACAAATGACAATTAATGAAGTATTTGTTAATTTTTATGCTTTTTTATTGCCTATAATTGCTACATTAGCAAGAATATAATGTAGATTATATTCTTTACATTAGTGTGTTTTAAAATTTTCATATTCAACATGCTGTGCTGTTCGAACAAATTATGATTGCATATTATTCTGGTTGGTGTCACTCTGGATTTATTCTATTCTTGCAACTGGCTCGGTATTAGGTGGGGCTTCTGTTGTTGTGGATGTGGTACTATGTGGTGGATGTGGTGGCCTCGAAGGGCGGCGTTTGCAGCTTGCATTTTTCTTTGGCCAATCGCATACTCTTAATTCCGGGTTAAATTCAAGTCCTTCGTTGCATTGCATTAACACCGGTGTGTCTCTAATGCAGGAATAATAGGTTGAACAGTCGTCTGGATTCGGAAACAGGGCAACATCTTCTTCTTCCTCATTGGGACATTCAGGTGGTGGAGTAGCGGAAACAAACGCCACCAAAAGAGCGGTAAGTGCAACCACAAATATTGCTAAAATAATTATGGAACACTTTTAATTAGTATCGTATGCAATAACTTATTACATTAAGATTTGGTCAAATCAAATATCGACGAGGAAAAGATATTTGGTAACAAATCCAAATTTACTCTTTGACCAATCAATTTTAACCCCTTGGCCTACACGCTATCTGCCGATTGCGCGAGCCATAGTAATCAAGAAGTTCGGTCGTGCGCCGTGCCATTCATCTGTTCAGCCGTGTGCCCCAACTGGCGCAAAATGTATACTTCTTATGATATGTATATTTAGGGGCTACAAAAGGAATTGTGAAATAATAAACAACGTTTGAGGACAAATAGTGTTTTTAAGATGTCTAGGGCATGATCTCGATCAATTGATCAGTTAACAAAAACAATTTATTATTTCAAAGTGGATAATGAATCACTAGCAATTTGTAAATTACCACGAGTCAGACTCGTGGGTTCCGTTTATGGCACAAATTCTTTACCACGAGTCTGACTCGTGGTTTTCGCTTATGGCACAAATCCCTTACCACGAATCTTGTTCGTGGTTATAGGCCAAGGGGTTAACGTGAACTAAATTAAACTAAATCCAAAACTATCTTACCTTTCATTTTTTCTTTGAAGAATTCTGTGTTCTAGTATCTTCCACGCTGCTGTCGTTATGACGATCAGGCCTGCCTTTGCATTTATATATCCGTCAGTTATACATTTTTTATGATAGACTATGAAAAAGCAAGTATATAATTGATACTTAATCTTAACGTGTCGTGATAACACTATAGTCAAAAATTGGAGCGTAACATGCAGCTATTAGTTGTCAATGTCGTTTCTAATCATATCGTTCTCTATTTAGAGAAATATCGAGATAATATTTACACATCTAATTGAGCTAATATGTAATTGTAACGTAACATTAATGTATTAGTTTGTATACTGAAGCGCAAAATGCTTTACGTATTAAATTTTTACCTTTTACAGTTCAATGTTCAAAGTTGTTGTTCACTTTTTTTAATCTAAAGATACAAGAATAATATAACGAAGGAATTGTCCTTCATTAAAAGTAATTTTCAACACTTGGAGAAACAAACGTCAAATGTGTTGTAAATAGATTATACATTTTTAAATACATCTTCTGATATCGTCTTTTTAATTGAATACCTTGTAATATTATATATATATTTTATTGCATTTTCTAAACACTGTAATTATGTAGTAATGAAATAAAGTACCCATATATTGTTTGTTAAAATAAAAATAATCTGTGTAAATTACTACAATACTAAATATCAAAGATGTACATGTAACATTATTTAGACACAGGCGTTTATCAGTCTGTATTAGCCTGGCTGTTGCATTCATTTGATATTTGTAATTATAAAGACCAATTATAATCGATGACAAATTAAATACATACCGAAGTACCTAAACAAAACGATGTAAATTAAATAAAAACAGTTGATCGGTTAAAACATATGCGATTATATGCACGTCTTGCACGTTCTCCAGCATTTCATGTGCTGCGTCCAATTTAATAATGTCATATATACACTGTAGTTACAATAAAATATTATTAACAAACTTACATATAATAGATAGTAAAAATAAATAGTATGTTATTATGTACATCGTGTAGTTGAAACGTAGATAATGACTATTCTCTAGTTTATACATAAAGATATGTATATATATGTGACGTATGATGAGAAATACAGGAGTTCATGTTAAGTCATGCGTACCGTTGTTCAGCACAAAATAGACCCATCTGACAAGGACCAGCAAACAGTGGTGAATGACAATAAACTCGTCTTATACAACGAAATAGATTCAAGGTTTCCTATTGTGTCGTCAACTTATATTTACATCAATTCGCGAGTAGATGCGCTACAAGTTTTTACATATTAAGATTCAACTTCTGTGTAGATACATACGTACATATAAAAACTTCATGATATTTACGTGGTGTACAAAAAAAGAGAGGATGATATTTATAAGGCACTATGTTTCTAGACATTAGAACAATGAGAAACCTTCCGGTACAGAAATGTCGTTTGGAGCTTACTTTTTAAGTTGCAAATAGTTTAATTTCATTTCCGGCAAAAGTATCTTCATGCGATACTATAGTTCAAGAGGATACTTAAGTGCTTTATCCATTAATAAAAGAAATCTCTACTTATGAAATCATCGAAGGATTATTCACATTATTCAAATTTAATTATGATTGGAGACTACATGTTAATCTAATTGTGTAAACTATATTAGAAGTAGCATTGGAAAAGTATTGGAAAAGTATGAGGTGTGGAAAGAAGATCCGTGGAAAGAATTAATAAAAGTTATTTGTTTGAAACTTCGTTAAAATCTATACTCTCACTGCTCGAGATTTTCGGTGATACTCAGTTTATGACACGGACAGTGCTTCTGCTCTTTTTGGAAAATTAGAGATTTTCACCTCGCAAGTTGTAATATCTGCAAAACTGACATCGTCAAGAGGCTGTTTTTTTTTTTATTGTTATTTAATTTGTATTTTACAATTTGTCCAGCTGGACATTTGGTAAATTTTTCTAATTTAATTGCTAAATAACATGTGCGTGGCTACTCGCAGCGGGATACCATTTTCGAGTAGAGACTAAGTGACGCCCTAAGTGCTCAACGGGTCCGCTCCAAAGTGAATCACGTGTCCTAAACCTCAACACCCGATGACAACGGAACACTAAACCAGGACGTTACGCTACGCACCCTCGAGCATGTACGCACAAAATGCACTACATGAGAGACGCCAACGACAGTTCGATTGTTACAGAATTGGATAGAATAGATTCCCACTTCACAGGAAACATTAACAAATACAGACCCCTTAGACGGACAGTTAGAATGTAAGCTCGGTAGCCATCAAGCACGAGACTCATCACATAGACTCATCACGTACTGGCCTAAGTGTAACACCGTTACGTATAGTTTATATTCTACCATGTATACTAAACAGTTCAAATAAACTACTAAACACAAGCTTAATAGACATCTTTAATCTATATCCATCTTGAGCGTTAATAGCGTTCAAGGGTCGCAACATCAACCAACCAGTTGCAACCTGACTGATCACCACCTGGTAGGTAATTCGCAACAGTCATCTTCAAAGTATTACCCCCCAGCACTTAATCCAGTATCATCTCCACTGCGTAAAACACTGATGCGGTACCCCGTTTCTAGTGGGCTTTAGGATCCACGTGCTTCCTATTTGTATCGTTTCTAATCCCTAAAATATTGTCCCTGTATGGTATTCCTAACTTTGGAGAATAGTAAATTGTTGCACGAAGCGGGATCCGGAAGCTAGGGCGGGTAATCAAGGATTGTAACATTAAAACGTGCAAGAAACTGGCAAACAGCGAGCGATGTGTGGCGGTGGTGCGTTGTCATGATGAAGAGCATTTATAAAATCGGCTAATAACAAGCCCGTATTAAAATTGTCACTGCGTACGAGGTCCAGAAACTGATCCACAAGAAGATCCGCGAGTCGTATAGTTAAGAAATTTGAGCTGACTGACGATTACCGACGATAGATACGGCTATAATTTAAATGTTCTTATCGTTACTTAGACGTTCCAATCGAAGAAATAGTCGCAGCGTTGGCTACATGAGTCTTTTTCTACACCATATAGAAATTGCATATCTACATAATCAGCCCATTTTCGGTTCTATAGACATTTTTACAATTACGTAATAATTAATGTAATCAAATTGCCATATGTAATTGTCGCGTTAAATTTAATCAAATTAGAATTAATGAAATATCGGTTAATTTTTATGCTTTTTTATTGCCTATAATTGCCACATTATCAATCTACATTATATTGTTTACATTACTGCGTATTAATATTTTTATATTCAACATGCTGTGCTGTTCGAACAAATTATGATTGCATATTATTCCGGTCGGTGTCACTCTGGATCTATACTGTTACTTCCTCTGGTACCATGTCAGGGGAAGCAGAACTAGTTGCTGGCGATGGTGTGGAACTATGTGTGTGATGGTATGACGGATCTGCTGTCGTTGAAGGCTGACGTTTACAGGAGACAAATTTCTTAGGCCAATCACATATTTTCAATTTCGGGTTAAATTCAAGTCCTTCGTTGCATTGCATCAACAATGGTTCCTCTCTATCGCACTGATAAAAGGATGAGCAATCGTCTGGATTCGGCAAGAACATAATATGTCCATTTCCACTGGGACATTCAGGTGGTGGAGTAGTTGAAGCAAACGCCACCACAGCGGTAAGTGCAAGCACAAATATTGCTAAAATAATTATGGAACACTTTTAATTAGTATCGTATGTGGTAACTTATTACATTAAGATTAGATCAAAAATATCGACGAGGAAAAGATATTTGGTAACAAATCCAAATTTATTCTTTGTCCAATCGATCTTAACGTGAACTAAATTAAACTAAAACCAAAACTATCTTACCTTTCATTTTTTCTTTGAAGAGTTCTGTGTTCTAGTATCTTCGACACTGTTTTCGTTGTGACGATCAGGTCTGCCTGTCTCTTTATATATCCGCCAGTTATACATTTTTTATGATAGACTATCAAAAAGCAAGTATATAATTGGTTATTAATATTAACATGTCGCGATAACACTACAATCAAAAATTGAAAATTGTAGGTGCGGCGGTAACATACAGTCATTAGTTGTCAATGTAGTTTCTAATCATACCGTCCTCTTGTCAGAGAAAGATCGATAAAATATTTACACTTCTAATTGAGCTAATATGTAATTCTAATGTAACATTAGTTTATTAGTTCGTATGCCGAAGCGCAAAATGCTTTACGTATTAAATTTTTACTTTTTACATTTTATTGTTCAAAGTTGTCGACCACTTTTCTTAATCTAAAGATACAAGGAATTGTCTTTCATCAAAAGTAATTTTTAACACTTGGAGAAACAAGTGTCAAGTGTATCGAATAAAATATCAATAGATATTTCGTTTTTAAAGGAATGTTAATTAATAAAGTTGATAATGTTTCCGAGAAAAATAAAGATATCAAGATATTAGTTAGTACAAAAATTTTATTAAATTTTCGCTTAAAGCAGAGAATCTTTTTCGCAATCATTTTTACATAATTATTTCTACTGCATTTAATTGTCCAAAATTGGAAGGTATCTTATGTTACTATCTTAGAATTAGATAGAATAACATGCTAATGCAAACAATAAACTATTATAAATGATAAATGAAACATAAAAGTATAACAAAATAAAGGAAAAATGCAATAGGATTTACGAATGATAAGTAGCAAAACTTATCAAACGATTTTTTCGTTTGACATTTGTGGTATAAATTATGGTTGTTGACAGAGAGTAGAAAAAGTCTATAAATCAGACTACCTTGGATGCAAATCAAATTAACGTTAGTGAATATGTTCATGGCCTTGTTTTCGTCTATGCACTCGTTCTGGGGAACATAAGTTTAGAACATGTGAGACTAGACATACGCTACGAATTTTCAAATTCGACTTTTTCGAAAATGGGACAACAGGCGAAAGACACTTAATGAAAGATTGCTTTTCTTTTATTTTTTTCTGGAATCTGATATATGTTTATTCCTTCGTCTTATAATTTGTTTGTAGAATATTTCTATCATGGTAATATTTTATGTTGGTATATTTAGTGTGATGGCAATTCATTTTCATCACGAATTATCCAATACTACAATTTGAAAGTTCTAATCATTTTGGAAAGTCACATTAATACTATCATGAATGAAATTTCATCCCAGTACGCTTGTTATATTATTATTATGCAATATATTTATCTAGCATATTTATATTGTATTTTTTATGATATATTTTTGTCGAGAGAAAAGAGCTTTATCGTTGAATTAAATTGTTTTACGAAGAAAACTTCTTATTGAAATTTTTGCAAACCAAGAATTAATAGATGAATTTCCTATTAAAAGAGTTTCAGTACCTGTAAGAATAGATATTTAGTAAAAATAACTACAGGTAAATGAATTCGTACTAAGTTTTCATATAAAACTTTATAAGTTTACTTTATTTATTCTTACTAAATTTATACTATAAATTGATTTATGTTAGGATTTCATGGAACGATATTTATCTTGGGAACTACAATATGCATTTGAGAAGATATTTTCTCTAGTGACTCGTTGGCAACTTGTTCATCTTCCAGGTATTTCTACAGACAACAATCGCAACAATGCTCGATTTATACATACCTGAAGCAATAAAGAAAGCTCGGAATATTAGGTTTATTGCGAGTTACGCAATATTTGGAAGACTGATCATAGTACGATAAAAAGATTAAAAGAATATATTACATTAGATAATGTGAGTGATAATGGTGCAGATATTCCATTTGAATTGGCAAGTATTGAGCCACAAAGTGCTGTACGGAAATGTTATCCAGAATTAGTTGAAGCATTTGAAAATGCAAGAAATGTGAAAACAAAGAAACGACCGAATAAAAAGAAAATACAAAACGATACAGATGCTAGTGATAAAAAAAGAAAAGCAGAAAAGAGGCGTCAGAAGAGAAATGCAAAAACAGAAAATAATAGAAAAATTGACGAATTCGTTTCCAAAAATGATCCTACGTCTTTAGAAGAATCTTTCCGAAGGATGAGTATTACGCCAATAAAAACTAAAAAATGTAAAACATTAGATGATTTACAAGAAAGTCCGAAAAGGAGTGATAAAGTTAAACGCGGTCCTCAGTTCGAAAAAGTATTACAATTAGAGAATATCAATTCAAACTTAAATAATACATTGGATAGAATGTTTAACGAACTTTCACCGGATGATTTTATTGACGAGAACGATGATCATGATGTAAACATGTCAGAGATAATAGACAATATATGTAATCAAAGGGTCTTCAAATTTAATGTTTCGGAAAATGTGCAAACATCTAAAGATGAAAATAATTTATGTGAAAAAGACACTGAAGATGTGAAAACAGTTGATGACGTAATTAATTGTGAAACGAACTCTGATCAATGTTTCAGAAATGATGTAATTCATAATCAATCAGTTGATGAATTTGCTGATATAAATGAATCCTATATTCCTCTTAATCACAGAATAAATTGCGAGAAGTCGAAGAAAAGACTTCAAAGAACTTCTACGCTAATAAACGATAGATTTAGTCTTGGATTTCATGATCTTATGAATGATACCGACAGAGAAACCGAATTTGTCATGCAGCATTTAATATGAAGTGAATTTCTTTACGTAATTGATGCATTTAATGCGTAATGCAATTAGTTACTAAAACAAGATACCAGAACAAGTGCAAAATACCATTGCCTTCATATTTTAGTATTTGTGCACATACACAATATGTTACACATAATTTTAAAAGATCTTTTGTATTTCTAAGTAACTAAGTCGTTATTATTTTAAATCTTATATTTTCTTATAAATTCGATATAAATTACTATATAAAAGTCTTACCACGATATAAATTTACTACAATGTAATATAATTTACCATATAAAATGTCAGTATAATCTTTCAACGTTAAGAAACTCATCTTCATATTTATGTAAAGAATAAAATGATAAGCCAAATTTATATGTATATTCCATTACATTTTTTAAACACTGTAAGTATGTAATAATGAAATAAAGGACTCATATATAGTTTGTTAACATAAAAATAATGATAAGATGTGCCACATGCTTTTACATATTAAGATTCAACTTTTTTGTAGATACATACGTACTTATAAAAACTTCATGATATTTACTTGGTGTTCAAAAACGGAGGGGATGATATTTATAAAGCACTATGTTTCTAGACATTAGGACAATGAGAAACCTTCGGGTACAGAAATATCGTTCGAAGTTTACTTTTTAAATTGCAAATAATTTCATTTTATTGCCAGCGAAAGTATCTGCATACGATACTCTAGTTCAAGAAGATACTCAAATGGTTTATTCGTTAATAAAAGAAATCTCTGCTGAAGGAATAATCGAGGGATTCTTCACACTACTCAAATTTAATTAGGTGATTGGAGGCTACATGTTAATCTAGTTGCGTAAAGAAGTAGTACTACATTAGAAGTAGTATTGTAAAGGTATTGGAAATGTACGAGGTGTGGAAAGAAAGTTCATGGAAGCTAATAAAAATGATTTGCTGGAAACCTCGTCAACATCTATATTGTCAGCTTCAAAGTATTACCCTTTAGCACTTAATCCAGTGTCCTCTCTATTGCGTAACACAGTGCTGCGGTTCTCTGTTTCAAGTGGGCTTTAACATCTACGTTGCTTCCTATCTGTATCGTTTTTAATCGCCAAAATACTGTCCCTGTATAGTATCCTTAACTTTGGGGAATAGTAAACTGTTGCACGGAGCGGGATCCTGAAGCTAGGGCGGGTAATCAAGGATTGTAACATTAAAACGTGCAAGAAACTGGCAAACAGCGAGCGATGTGTGACGGCGGTGCGTTGTCATGATGAAGAGCATTTATGACATCGACTAATAACAAGTGCGTACTCAAATTGTCACTGCGTACGATGTCCAGAAACTGATCTACAAGAAGATCCGCGAGTTGTATAGTTAAGAAATTTGAGCTGACTGACGATTACTGACGATAGATACGGCTATAACTTACATGTTCTTATCGTTACTTAGACGTTCCAATCGAAGAAATAGTCGCAGCGTTGGCTACATGAGTCTTTTTCTACACCATATAAAAATTGCATATCTACATAATCAGCCCATTTTCAGTTCTATCGACATTTTTACAATTACGTAATAAGCAATGTAATCAAATTGCCATATGTAATTATCACGTTAAATTTAATAAAATTAGAATTAATGAAATATTGGTTAATTTTTATGCTTTTTTATTGCCTATAATTGCCACATTTTCAATCTACATTATATTGTTTACATTACTGTATATTAATATTTTTATATTCAACATGTTGTGCTGTTCGAACAAATTACGATTTCATATTATTCCGGTCGGTGTCACTCTGGGTCTATACTGTTATTCATACTGGTATGCGGCCGATATCAACATGTTTTGTTGATTTGGATGTGGAGACATGTGGTGAATGTGGTGGTCGTATAGGCCGGCGTTTACATGTTGCATTTTTCTTTGGCCAGTCGCATATTCTCAATACCGGATTATATTCAAGTCCTTGGTGGCATTGCATCAACAACGGTTGTTCTCTAATGCAGGTATAATAGCTTGCGCAGTCGTCTGGATTCGGAAATAAGGCAATATCATCATCTTCGCTTTCATCGGGACATTCAGGTGGTGGAGTAGCGGAAACAAACGCCACCAAAAGAGCGGTAAGTGCAAGCACAAATATTGCTAAAACAATTATGGAACACTTTTAATTAGTATCGTATGCGGTAACTTATTACATTAAGATTAGGCCAAAAATATCGACGAGGAAAAGATATTTGGTAACAAATCCAAATTTACTCTTTGTCCAGTCGATCTTAACGTGAACTAAATTAAACTAAAACCAAAACTATCTTACCTTTCATTTTTTCTTTGAAGAGTTCTGTGTTCTAGTATCTTCGACACTGTTTTCGTTGTGACGATCAGGTCTGCCTGTCTCTTTATATATCCGTCAGTTATACATTTTTTATGATAGACTATCAAAAAGCAAGTATATAATTGGTTATTAATATTAACGTGTCGCGATAACACTACAATCAAAAATTGAAAATTGTAGGTGCGGCGGTAACATACAGTCATTAGTTGTCAATGTAGTTTCTAATCATACCGTCCTCTTGTCAGAGAAAAATCGATAAAATATTTACACTTCTAATTGAGCTAATATGTAATTCTAATGTAACATTAGTTTATTAGTTTGTATACCGAAGGGCAAAATGCTTTACGTATTAAATTTTTACTCTTTACAGTTTAATGTTCAAAGTTGTCGACCGGCGTTATATTATACTTCTCTTAATCTGAAGATACAAGTATGACATAACGAAGGAATCGTTCTTCATTGAAAGTAATTTTCGACACTTGGAGAAAGAAACGTCAAATATATCGAACAAAACATCAATAAATATTCCGTTTTTAAAGGTATGTTAAATAAAAATCTCAAGATATTACTTTGAACTAAAATTTTATCAAATTTTTGCTTGAAGCAGAGAGTTTTTTTCGTAATAATTTTTACGTAATTACTTCTATTGCCTTTAATTGTCCAAAATTGGAAGGTATCTTTTGTTACTATTTTAGAATTAGATGAAATTATACGCTTATGCAAAAAATAAAGTATTATAAATGATAAATGAAACATAAAAGTACAACAAAATAAAGAAAAGATGTAACAGAGTTTACGAATGATAAGTAGCAAAACTTATCAAACGATTTTGCATAAATTGTAGTTGCTGACACAGGATAGAAAAAGTCTATAAATTAGATTACCTTGGGTATCAAATCAAAGCAACGTTAGTGAATATGTTCATGTCCTTGTTTTCGTCTATGCACTCGTTTTGGGAAACATAAGTTTGGGACATGTGAGTCTAGAATTAATTTGACATACGCTACGAATTTTCAAATTCGATTTTTTCGAAAACGGGATAATAGGCGAAAGATATTTAATGAAAGATCACCTTTCTTTTACTTTCTTCCTGGAATCGGATATATATTTACTCCTTCGTCTTATAATATGCTTGTATAATATTTTTATTACGATAATATTTTATGTTACTATATTTAGTATAATGGCAATTCATTTTGTACCTCTGTAATCTTGTCAATGGTCTATTAGACGTCACAAATTATTTAATATTACAATTTATAAGTTCTAATCATTTTAGGAAGTCACATTAATACTATCATGAATGAAATTTCATCCCAGTGGATCTTCTTTATTTTAAGATAAAAGTCGAATAAATAGTGTTCAATGTTTTATAATTATTCAATAACAAAGGAAAGTGGAGAAGTTGTTACTTGCACTGGTCAAAAGTAACATTGTGATGATATCATCATATCTGTATATTATTATATATTACTATATATTATATATACAATACAAAACGTCATAACATTATGACGGTGAAATTTTATCTTTTAAGGTTTAGTAATTGAGAAATATTTAAGTCCATTCTGTGACATTTATCATGTCCAAATTTATAATGTCGTTGAAAGAGTCGATTCATATAGCACAAAATGGAGACGTCAATATCATTAATCATCGAAAGCTCAAAGTGGTTCGATATAGAGACGCTCGTCAAATTTTCGGTCCAACGAGCGCTAAACGATTGCATCGAGGAAACGATAGCGTTTTAAGATTGCAAATGAAATAATGAAATATTCATCGTCAGCTTAATGCTTATAAACAATAAGAAGTTATGAGGATTGAACAAAGTCACGTGCACGCAATAAAACAGAAGAATGATTTAAATAAAACAATGGGACAAGATTACTGAAAGTAAATGAAGTTCCTGAGAGGAAAAAAGGAAGACGCGAAACAAGATTTAATAATAAGGCATGAAAAGACTTAAAATAAACAACTTTAGAGCCGCGTAAAATAACAGAGAAAGTTGAGGGAGGTTGGCGAGTAAAATCAGTTGTAAGAAATGCACTTCCTCGGTAGTTAACTTCCAGTTGGACTACTTTGTATGGGAAACAGCATAAAGTAGATTTCACGGAATCAACTTCGTTATTGTAACGAATAGATATCGCGACAATATTCCCGATGAATTTTTATACAAAAGCTATCGCTAAAATGCTGAAAAATAAAAGTTTGCATATTAATTTTACAATACTATATTAATCCTTTACATAGTCATTGATTATAATGTAGCGGCTATGCCAGAACAAAAGAATATTGCAATTGATTGATCAATTTTTCTAGTCGTGTTTCTATACTGTCAGGTAAAGTTTATCTTTACGAGTTACGCAGTTCTACTGTTATCGTTATTGGAAACGTTTTTCGGAACCGCACGATGCTTCATAATATAACGTACAGCACCGCAACGTATATTAGAATTTCTCAAATAAACATACAAGTCAAAATCGTAAAAACCAATCAAATATAAAATTTTCTCAATCGTCAAATTTTGGCCCGAGAAAATTTCTCTGTAAGAATAAACATGATTTTGCATTTGTTGAACCTAACTTTTAGAAATATACTGAACCCTGAGTGAGAACAACTTTCAAAAATACATTATACGTTAAAAAATCGTTGATGAAGTTAATCTTCACAAAAGTATCAAACATAAAAAGACCTTCGGTGTCGATTCTGACAGGGAGATATGTTTGTCTATTAAAAATTCTGTCTATTTGAAAATCGATTGCTTAAAATCACAAGGAGGATCTTTCATGTTTTTGTAAAAGATGAACTTAACTTTTATATGCTTCGTTCTATAACATAATCGGTTTTTAACCAACTTTCGATTACTATGTAAATACTCAGTGAAATAATTTACACGCAAATAAACCACGCGAATAGGAAAACGTTGATTCCATGAATTTTGTGTGTATATTCGTTCGAACGCAACAGAGGTAAACAACAAATGAAGAAACAAGGGACAATTGATTGATTTTTTCCTCTGGTATTGAAAACAAATTGTTCGTAGGACATGCTTTCGTTTATTAATTGTATTACCTATCGCAACTAGCTTGCATTTTATTCGTTATTCTTTAAAAAAAAATAGATTATACGCGGCAAATTTCAAGAATGCATCTAAAATTAATGGTCATACTTTGTGTGGATTGCAAAACAAAAAAGGATATAAAAATCATATGTAGGTCGAATCATTAATTTTAATCAATTGCCAAATAGTATATTGTTTACAACCCTATTTCCTTATTTATTCCGTTAATTCATAATCGACAGAATACGATATCATAGAAATAAAACGAAATCAATAAATAGTGACATATAATGAAACTTAAACCTAACAGCCATGCATCGAGATACCATCATAATATTAGGTTGTCCGAAAAGTTTCTTTCTTTTTATGAGGAAATAATAGACGCACAATGTTTTTCGTTTTATGTTATTTTGTCGAATTACGTACGATCCATTTTGTTCTGTTGAGATAAACACCGCGACATTTCACAGACTTGGTTTCACATTTATACGAAGGTACACTGTTGTAAAAAACAAAAGAAAGACACTTTTCGGACAACCTAATACATATATTATCGCTCGAAAGTACTCGGATTTGATCGTAAACTGCTATATGTTATTTGCTATTTTAGATAGCAAAAGAACGGAGAAAAAGATTTGAGCATAGAAATTATGTGAACTCAAATTGCATAATTTTGAGTTGCAATTTTGTTTTATCTAACTTTTTTTAGTTTGTGGTCGCTAATTCGGTTTACTGGTCTTTCCGAGATGTAGTCGTGCGGCCACATCTGTCCCGGCTACGTTATAAACTGTGGAACATCTTTTCCTCAAAAAACTGGCGAAACAACGTAACGTGCAGCGAGAAATTGTGTAGGATCGTCGTACGATCTTCATTATGAATAGGTATCCCGCGGAGTTTAAACCGTTCTCCATGGTTTTCCATTTTCCCGACGAATATTGAAACACGAATTAACGTCTGTGCACGTACCGACACATTTCTGGCGGAACGCTAGCATGAAAAGTGAAATGAAACAAATAAACTCAGCGACTTTCAACGCTGAGAAATAAAATTCTGTCGTAAGTCTAGTATCTAGTTGATTTAAGTGCTATTTTTTTATTTTTTTGCGATGCTAGAAATCTCTAAGATTCGAAGTAAACGTCGTATTCAGCTGACTGTGAAAACTAAACTAATTGAGAAACGACGGAAATATTAGAATAGAATACACAGTGATATTACACGTGTAATAAGCAGAGAAAAAATTCTTTCTGAAATTTAAGATCCGTACACGAAATGCTTATACAGGGTGTTCGATTTTAATCTATAATTACAAAGTACTTTCTATATGAAATAATGGCCCAGAAATTGGATGATCTCGAGAGGGAGTATAATTCAATGTAGTTAGATTTTTTGTAAATTGTAAAAACGATGTTACTTGCGCTTTTATGTTTGTGTCGTCTTTTATGCTAATGATTTTTATTTGACATAAATAGTTTTATATTTTCTTGCAGGAAATGACGTACTGTTTCGTTGCTGCTTCATTAAAAATTGTGATTCCATTAGAAAAGACGTATGTGACCTGTACATGACAATCTACAAATCCGATTACATCGGATTGTGCTTTCCTCGAAACCATTTAATTCTTTTCTGCACAATTTTCTTATTCTGCAAGTAATAACTTGTGTACAGTTAAAATGGCAAGCGAGTGAAATATTCTATTTTTATTTCATAACCGTAGCTTTTAGACATAATGGTTTATGCAAGTAAGTGATTATATTCGTAAATAAGTGTATATGTGAGTACTTGTTAATCTTTATTTAATGCGCGTTTGCTTTTCTTGCGAACAAGAATTTGATTTGACAGTACATAGAAGATAAAGAAGCGACAATCGGCTCTTGTGTAATCGGTTGATTATAGAGATAATTCTGAATGATTATGATTATGATTATGATTCACTTATGATTCACTAATGGAGATTGCAACTTTTTCATTCTTCGGCAATCCTTTAAAACAATATTATATATGTTGGAACGAAATGCTTTCGTAGAATACAGCTGAAGATATGTGCAGCATCTCTTGCATAATTCAATATTAATATTTTTTTACTAATATTCTAATACATCGATCTTTCAATCAAATATCACTAATATTCTTCGAGTGGAACTTGTCGTGAAATTTTTAAGTTACAAATTATGATTTTGCATTACTAATCAATGTTTCTGGTAATAAAGAAGAGAAACTTAGTTACAGAAGAAATAAAACTCTGGCGAGGGCGAGTGAATTTTACGAAATTGTCACTAAAGGAACTTTAACGATTCGCGTATAATATTTTTACTAGCATACAATAAGAACTTCGAATTATCGTTTTCATTTGTTATCGATCGATTAAACGAGACACATACTTAATTCACGCGAGGCAAAAGGAAACGATGGAGCCGATACCGCAAAAGCTTAACTGAAGAAAAACGTGTTGTCTTATCCGAGAACCGCTGTATTATTAACACATCTTATACTACCATTGTGCATACAGAATGTTAAGAAATAAGGATCTGAAATTCTACTTTACTTTATATTATTTATATATTTAATATAAATATTTGATTTTCTTCGCAAATCTTCTGAAACCACAAGATTATGGAAAGTTGTAATTGTTTATGGTCTATGCAGTATGAAAGAATCGTTCTACATACTGCAAGAGCTTTTTTCAAATCTACAGAAGCAGAGAATGGAAAACTAAATTTAAAATGTTCAATAGAAATAGATGATACGAAGTACATGATTTTAATTGTTATATTAAACCGAATATATTCTGCTTATACAATTTTGTCCCGCTGCAACGTATTGTTTGAAAATTACGATCGATTAAGATACGTTTAGCAATGAATATATTTTAAGGATCGTAATTTTCCGGAAATTTGTCACTATGAAAATTAAGAAGTTCTTCTAAGGAGATTATTGTTTCTATCGTATTAGCTGTATCAATATCGAGGAACAGAAGATCACCGATTACCGAATAATATAAATCTAATCTATTAATATGATATAAATCTGTAACATATAGAATAGTTTTACTTATAGTGTCCTATAAAACGTAACGACATTAAAAGAAAGGAAAGAACAAAACATTTTGTGTTTGCCTATAGTATATGTTCTAGTCGCTTGTAGTATATCTATTACCGTACCATCATGTACTTATCACAGGATGCCGATAAGCGATTGCAGCGATTGCATCGATAACCTATTAAAAAAATGTTTTGAGGATATATAAAGGGAAGATACAATCTTACAATTAGTCAGGGAATCATATCACTTCTGTCACGACACGAAGAAACTACGATTAGAGAAAGAATACTCCACGAAGCCAAGATGAAAAGTAAATTTCTTTTTTCTTTAACAAATTTCAATTATAATTTGTATGTTCTCCGATTAAATATAGAATTTCAATTATAGGAAATACATATGTTACGTCGTACAATATATATTACATAAATACGTATAAATATGTACATTATGTGCATGTAGGTAATATTTACCAACGATCTCTTATTCGCTTGATTCTTCTGTTACTTTCAACTGTTGCAATATTTAAAAATAATAATAAGATATTCGCAAGAAAATTATGGAAATATACTTACTAAACTGACGTGGAATGTGATTTGCATCACATGACGTCGTCAACTGTGTAAACGAGTGTATTGTTCTAACTTCAGAAATTCATCGATTGGTCCGATCTATAATTTAACTTTGAATTTAGAAAGAATGAATTGAATTTATAAATTTTTATTTATGAAAATTTATAAAAAAACATATCGTTATTTATAGAGGACAAACATATTGTTGCCAAATATAGGGAGTATTAGGAATAACAATTATAATTATTAGGAAAAAGGTGAATTAATTCACTTTCTAAGGCTTATCGCTATAGACAGATACTCGAAATAGGTAGTTTTAATATCTTTAATTGAATGTAATATTAATAAGTTGCAGGATGCAATATTAAACGATATCGATTGGTAAATTTTTCAGCAATGTTTGCGGTAGCCCTCGCTACGGTCTTTCTGGCCTTTGTTTCTGCCACTCCAGAATGTCCATCCAACCAAGATGATGTTGTCTTGGTTCCGAATCCAGCTGATTGCGCATCCTATTATGCCTGCGACGGTGGCGTAGCATACTTAATGAATTGCTCTGCCGGACTTCTCTTTAACCCTGAATTACGAGTTTGCGATTGGGCAGAGAATGTAACCTGTTCCGTTAACTCTTCGTCCAGCGTGGCACCCAGAGGAGAATCCAGCGAAGAATCCAGCGAAGAATCCAGCGAAGAATCCAGCGAAGAACCTAGCGAAGAACCTAGCGAAGAACCCAGCAAAGAATCCAGCAGCGAAGAATCCAGCGAATCTAGCAAATCCAGCGAATCCAGCGAATCCAGCGAATCTAGCGAATCCAGCGAATCCAGCGAATCTAGCAAATCCAGCGAATCCAGCGAATCCAGCGAATCCAATGAAGAAGATGATGAACTACCTATTTATAAGTAAAGAATCAGAAGTTTGAAGATATCTCAGACGGAAGACAAATTGTTACTATTTATACGGGATGTCTCAGAATCACTCTTTTTGTCTAAAATTGTCCCATCTCAAAATTCTGTACACATGTTTTGAGCTATTGCACATTATTATGTATTATAGTGATCGATATCATGTATGAAATATAATTAATCTATTATAAGTCTATACCGTTTCCAACTTATTTAAATATATATATTATCTTTTAATCAAACCTTTCGTATCACGAATACAAATATTATATATACTTAGAAATTACACGTATTTATGACACGTTTCGAGTTATCGTTAAGTGGGATTGTACTTTCATCAACGTAACCATCCAAGTCTTCAATAACGTAAATAGTATAAACAACTATTTTTAATAATAGAATACGAAGTTCTTATCTCGCAAATGAAAGTTCTTATTTTTTCGATAAAAGGGAAATTCTCTATACAGGGTGCACGATGTGTAACTGACTAATTTCAAAGTTCCGCCATTCTGGAACGGCGCATCGCGTCGTTTTTTGTTCCGCTTTGACAAATGTTTTATGCACGCGTGGCAAAATAATTCTGAAGCGTTACGTATTTCAAGAGCGAGAAAAAATTGTTAAAACATTTTGAGTCGTTGTCGAGTCGCGGTCAAATCAAATTAGGAACTATTATTAAACTCGACGAATTGATATACTTCGATGAATCTAGTAATCGCCGGCGACTTAACGACAATACGTAACGACTCTTTATCAAAGTAATTCATCGATAATGATGATTTTGCGCAAGTTACATTGGCGATATCACCTGGCCACTTAGATCACCTGATTTTAATCGCACCGGATTTTCCTCTTGAAGTTTCCTTAAAAGTAAGCTGTATATCAATAAATCAAGCACGATCGAACAGTTTAACGATACCGTTCGAGAAGCAAACACGTATTTCGCGAAAATGTAATGACAGATACGATTGAGGGGATTCGACATGTTCCGTTCATAATATGCGATCATTAACAATAAATGATTTGTATCGAAAAGACCGTTGTTTTCTATTTTATCTAAAATTTATTGATAACAAAAAGCAATCAGTTATATAGCGTCCGCACTGTATCTGCGCCGAGAAAGAAAAGAAGAATACATATTTCTCCTATTCGGAGCAAACATTCGTTAGAAGGCTTATCATGCGATTAACTCAAGTTAATTTGACAGAAAGAAAAGTAAGTACATTGAGGTGGCCGACGTTCTCCTCATTAATTGAAATTGGATAGGATTTACGTTTGGGACAGTTGAACGTTGCTGTCGCGGATCATTTCGATGCAAAGTGTAATCACTGGCAAAGTAAAGAGAAAGGGATCCGTGAAATATTCTGTGGAACCATTAAGCGTCCCAAAAGTTCGGCTTACGTTTCACGGAATGCAAGTCGTTTAAAACTTTCCCAGGCAATCGAAAACATCAGTATAACTTTCGTTCGTTTTCTTCGGCAATTTCCACGCTTGTGAAACTTCAAAAAAGATCAGACTTCTCTCGTTACGACAATCTTGTGTAGGAAATATGACTTGAATGCATGGTAATAAATGAATTCATTGTGCGCTTGTTTTGTATCTCTCTCTCTCTCTAGTTTAAAAATGAAAGAGGTCAGCGTATGTACAACGTAAACGAGAGGGATCTCGGTCGATCAAATTGAAACCATTATCGCTGTGGCGATGCTAAATGCGAAATTTTAGAGGCGTAATTATTTTCGTGTGTACACAACGAAGTCGGTATTTTTAGTATAATTGATATTTATGCAAATTCATATTTTTATGAAGGTAATTAAAGAACTAGATAGAAAATTCTTAGTTAATGCAGACTAATTCATCTTAGAAAGGAAATTTTGCTCAGCAAATTCTTCTCGACCAATCGATATTTTTTCTTATCATTTTAATTACGTTTAAACGTACGCGAACTAAATTCCACGAATTATTTAAGATACTTGGAATATCTTTTATGGAATGTTCATCCGGAGTAACTATCGCGAGAAATACTTTTATAACATTAAAATAAGATAGACACCTGCGTAGTTGGAATAAATCTCGCATGGGGTTCCAAATGCTTTGTAAAAAAAATGTGAGCATCAAATTTAAAAAAAAGCGTTTAAATAAATTTAACGTAACGTAACGTAAAATGTCATCGATAAGATGCGTTAAATATTTCAAAAACCTGTGCATGGAAGTTGTACATTGAAACTACACTCAAAGCAACGTATCCTCTGAGTATTATACTTCGAAACTATCAGATTGTTAGCAATCGCCTTAAGAAGATCGATACCCATTGATTCGTCACGGAATAGATGATTTTTTCTATATTAGATTTCATTATGTGTGATCAAAAAACACACTTAAACATCTTCTGACTTTTCTATAATAGTACAACGAAATTCTTGAATGCAAATGAAATAAACAAATAACATAACATGACGTAGTAGAAAACATAATGGAGCACAAAACAATCATTGAAAATTGTGCAAATTTAAATATACCGCCCATAACGTTACGTGAAATTGATTACGTGTGAAAAGTAAGTACTTCTATATAAGTACACGAGTACAATGTGCATGCTAGTCCAGATCTGCACTCTGGCAGCATTACTTTACAAAAGCAAACCCCAGTAAACGTAACCATATTACATTTACACTAAGAAAATGGAAACCACCAAATATCCAATTAAATGACACGCACATGACACAAGCAAGGCAAGTTAAATACCTCGGACTCCACTTAGATACATAACTTACATGGAAACGACGTACTAAATCATTTATAGACAGATGTACTGGCTAACTAGACGAAACTCTAAACTCAGCATAGAAAATAAACTAAAAATCTACAAAACGATAATAAAACCAATTTGGACGTACGGAATACCGCTATGGGGGACAGCAGCAATGAACCACATAAATAAACTAGAGCCGCTACAATCGAAGATACTGAGATCAATAGTCAACACCCCATGGTATGTCAGAAACGAGGATATATGCAAAGACTTAAAAATATCAACGATCAAAGAAGAAATCGGTAGGTACGCAGAAAAATACAAGGAAAGAACGGCAACACGTCCAAACCAGCTGACTGCTGAAGCGAGCAAAACTCTCACAGAAAGAAGACTAACAGGAAAACACCCCACTGACCTCACTAAAGAAATAAAATAGTCCAACTCGAAGATGATATCCTGTTGGGGGTAACCATCCACATGTTATTTAGCAATTAAGTTAGAAAAATTTACCAAATGTCCAGCTGGCCAAATTGCAAAGTACAAATTAAATAATAATAAAAAAAGGAACTTTACAAAAGAGCCTATCTGTACCCCGTTGCACCATCTGTGCAAGGCTCCTCATGTTCCTAGAAAAGGCTATGATGCTGAGAGACCTTTCAAATTGAAAATGAACCGAGAGGAATAGAGGAAGAATAAAGGACTACCGCGTATCCAAACAACGGCATTGATGGCACACGTTGAGGATGAGAAACAAAGAGAAAGCAAGGATAAGCCATGTTTGCATGGTGGCAGCTGGACCGAAACGATAGTACTGTTCAATCTATCTATACTGGAACATCTCAATAACAATTACTTTCCGCAACATCGACGGTATTTAATTCACGGAAACGTGCATGCGTTGCGCCATGTCCCGCCATATTCACCGCAAGCCATCGAAATGGCAGTCGCCCCTCGCACCACTTTCCGATCTTTTCTCTTCACCTCGATTCGATCTTACTACGACTCCATATCTTCCCGAATGGGCTAATAATCGTGTATCTGGACCATTATCACCCTCGAGAAGGGCGAGTTGCGAACCGATAAGCTGACAATTTCGGGGAACTTGGAGTCGTTCGGGCGCAAATATGCACCGGATGCACATTCTACGCGCGTAACGTACACAGCCGTGCGATCGTTTGCACACGTTCACGCCGCGTGTCTGTATTAGAACGGGGGCGGTTCGCGAGGGAGAGGGTCGATGGGGGTGGTTACTGGGATTTTCAGTACGCGCGCGATCGCCGTGCCGAAAACACGGCTGCAGCGTGTCGTGCATCCCTTCGGCTGGATGGGCACTCCGTTCTCTCCGTGACGATCTCGAACTTGTTGATGTATCTCGCGGTTCAGTCTTGAAACATACGAGACAAACCTAACGAGATTGATATCAACGGTGATATGCATGGAAATTTTGATGGTTCGTGGAGTGTGTGAGTTTGAACGAAGAAGTATCAGACTGTGATAAACGATTGGCAAATAAAATCGACACATTGAAACCTACGTAGATAAATTACGATAATACGAACCAATCGACAAATGTAGAATTAAAGTTGACGAAAAAAAAAAAAAGGAAAGTCAAATTCGAGGTTCGTGAGCAAAACGATCGGCGAAAAATGTCAATCGTACGCTTCAATGATATTGCACCTACGGTTCTTTTGAAAATTCGTTGCTTCAAATTTGTAACGTCCTAACAAATCCGATAGTTAACTATAAACGCGGTAGAGCATTCGAACGTAATTGTCGATCGAAGTTCCCGATTGGAAACTGTTCGCGGGTGGCGGAAGATTTCTCGAAGATTAGTTGACTGACTGTTTCTCGTTTCGACCTATCTACCTAACATGTTCGGGTGTACATATAAAGAATCAGAGACTTGGAGAGAGACTGGTAACTCGGTGGAACAGAGGAGCGTAAATTAGGTAGGTACATGTGGTCGGGGATTGGAGGCAGAAATTCGTGAATAAGATCAAAGGAAGACCGGGCCCTTTCTTTTTTCGAGCGCGCCGCGGATGGACGTGCTCTGGTTCGGGAGAATGAATTTTCAAGAACGTTGCAATCGTACAAGCTGGTTCTGTTCTCGTAGCGTGAGGTATTTTTGTTTCACGGTCGCTGCCACTTTGGAGGGAAAAAGGTCGGCCTGGTGATGTATTATGCCGGTATTGTTGTCAGAAGTGCGCAATACACAGAATCGGTAGGCAAAGCGAGAACCCAGTGTAGTAAATCCGCGATCGATACCTTTTAATCTCTACACTCGAAGGTGCGATACGTTTCGAGTGTTCGTTACATCTCGGTATTGTACAGATGTTCGTTCCGCGTCGCCTACGGGATACGACAGCTGGCATAACCAAGTCATTTAATTAATTGATGAAATTCAAAAACTTGCCGCTTTCACTTAGAAGGCAACGAGACTTCTGTACCGAATCGAACTTCTCTTTGTTGCATTTACATTTATCCAGGGATCGACATCTATTTCCTCGTAATTGCGTTTGATTTCGATGAGACGCGTTATCGATGGATTTTGGGTTTATGATACTTTGGCAGATGGATACAACAGATAAAATTCAATGATATGAGTTAAGTTGCAGAATCTTTCGTTTCTCTGAGGAAAAAAGCTTTTGACGATATGCGAATAAGAGCCACCGTGAACGAGACAATGCATAGTTCCGTAACAGGCGAAACTTTTTCTACCCCTCTGACTCTAAATATTTTTTTCCATTACGACACGAGGGCTGTGTAAGCATTTTTTAATGGCCCCGATCGTTCGATTTAAATGATGAATGTTGCGTAGGCGTAGCGAGTGTTACTATCTCCATATCTTTAATTCCTTTCCGAATTCATTTTCAGCCACGCCAAGGAAAGCGATAACCGTGACAATTTACGCGCAAAAATTTTTACTCTTGAACATATTAAAAAAAATCACACGTCGTGTTTCATTGAGAGAAATAAAGAGTGATAGGTCAACGCGGAATCTAAATTCATTTTTAGCGTGAAATGCAATTTTGTAAGTTAGGATAACTTAAACACTTTCGAGCTGAAAGTACACGAATTAAAAAGAAATCGAAGAATATCGCATTACGATAAAAGATTAAAGATCATAGCGTACGAAGCGCAAAATTTTACTCTCCTTTTGCGTAAAAAGTGTCTACCCTCCAATTGATTACAGCGTTCACATGTGTGAAGCACGACATATATATGTACATATATTGTCAATATATTTTCAAATATTCCTAACATGTTCCATATTGTCTGACTTTACATGCATACGTACATGTTTCATTCATGGATGTGATTCAACTAGATTGTTTGATGTGGATAAGCAAATCATGTCTATCAAATATAGATATAAGAAGGTACTGACTCTTAGAATTTACAGAACATTATTACTTATCATCTAGCAAATTTTGTCATATTTTTCTAAATGATCAATATTTTACAATGATTCTGTATTTATTATTCTCTTTGACGGCTAAAATCTTGAGATTTTAAATTCCCTTTCCTCAAGATTATTTTTTAAGAAATTATATTTTATCACAAATTGCTGATGTATTGGATAAAATTTAATACGTAGTTAGCGATGGTTTGCCGCTTAAAGTATAATGCATTGTATGCCGCGTGTTGCATTTTTCAGTTCCAGCATAAATTTAAATACTTGTTGAATTTGAATATAATTTATAGTACGAATTTGACGCATTACGCGCGTAATTATTATTGTCATTACGTTGCATACACAGCGTGTATTCGATACATGCGTGCACAAGTTCGCGAGGACTCCCCGAAATATTTCCAATATGCCGATAAAATCAATAAAGTGATGGAATTTGGCATATAGGAATTCCGTTTTCAGTAATTTGTCGAATTCAGTAATTTACTGATTTGAAACTTTCCGAGCGAATACAATTCCCGAAGCCGGAAAGGTGTATGAACTCATTACAAATTAAATATTTACTTGTGCGACACTTTTGCGTCTGGATCGATTTGGATCAAATCATATTTTTCTACCATTAGAAAATTTCTCACGTTTGAGTAAAATGTTGGAATTGCTATTGACATTGGTGACTTCGCGTCTCGCTATATTATAGTGAATTCACTTAGTACAGTATCGAAGATTTTCTTAAAACTTGAAAGATCTCTGATTTTTTCAGTTGAAAGAAAAATGAAATCGAGATATAACGAATTCGAGGATCGTAGCCGAATGAAACGTAGACGACGAGTTTTCTATTTCTAAGTGATAGAAATATATAACCGACAAAATGAAGATTAAAATGGAAGATCGTTTCAAAAGACAGAGAATATTAAGATGTTGGTACTTTTGAGGATATCAAATATATCTGAAGAGAAATGCAAAATCTGGAAATAACTGAAATTGTCAAGTTGAAATGAAAATGCGAACGAAATTTATAAATTATAGTGTAATATTTGTTTCGTGAAGATTATTTACTATCAATTAAAAACGTTCTATAAGCCGCAGGTCTCGAACTTGGACAGCTTTTGGGACAATGTATAACGGCAAGCTAAATCTTCCACTCAAACAACCTATTCTACACTCTTGGGACCTGGCATCTTGATACTTATATAATAAATCACTGCCTTTATCATGGGGTTTTGCCCCTGCAACATGAAGGGAATTTCCAGATCAGTGACACATGTTACGAACGAATTCACTTGTTGTCCGATATATTAAGTAACCCATAATCTGGGAAGTATATTACGATAATAAAAAATCTGTTTTACAAATAAAAGAAAAGTTTCATTTTAAAATTCTTCGATAATTGATCAAGATTGCGGAGAGTATATCGTTGGAGAATATTAACCACTTGAATTCGATAATTGCAAAGATACGAGTACTTCTGGTGTCTCGCTGTACGCTAGAAAAAATTACCCCTATCAAGACAGAAAACAATATCTCTTATTATTAATTATTCTTCGTCATTTCGATCCAAAAATTCTGCTACCGGCCATATTTCCTAATTTATAAATATCACCTCGGCTGGTGTTCAAACGCGTAACCCTCTGATACTTTACAGCGATTATCGAAAAAATCGTTCGAATGCCAATTTATACACCTATCGAAGGAAATGGAAGCCAATGAAAATTCACTGAAATTCGAGAGCGAAATTGGCGATCCGAACATAACTAAAATCGCTGTGCTTGCGATTGCGGACATGGGTGAGAAAAAATTACGATATTGCCGGAGATCACCCATTACCCGTGTATCGTTAGTAACGACAACGACCGCGCGTTTCCTTTCCCCGAAAAATCCGCTGGCGAAGCCAAACGCGGCCAGAGAGCAGAAGATTTCTCCTGCTTGGGACGCAATCTTACCAAGGAAATGTGTCCACTGTTCAAATGATATTACTACATCTTGATAACAGCGGGGATTTCTTCTATAAGCGTGATTTCAGGCAAGTGCCACTGGCGTTTCGCCAGGAAACCACGCTTCCGAATTGCCTCGTTAAATTCCCCATAAATACATAGATACTGTTAGCGACTACGAGAGAGATTCGCAAAACGTGACATCTTCGGATGAACGTATCTCGTAATTTCGTACTTACGAGTCCACTCTACAAGTCTGTAATACTACTCGTCGGTATTTTCATTATGTCACGATATAACGCGCATGATGGTTCGAATACGTTGATCAATTTATTGGAAAAATATATGAATTCTGCTAAAGTGCACGAACAGATGTAAATTAGTGGTTAGAAGCAGCGTTTGCTAATTAAGCTAGTTACTACAAGTTTGTAGGACCAATAGGTAATAAATTAATATTATGGGAAATATCTGTACTAAACTGTATACTTAAGGTATTTGTAGCGTAGATCGACTTTCTTACAATTTCTTCGAAATTTTAACGATACGTTACTCAGTATGTTACCTATACGTGATTCGATTTTTAGGGAGTCTAACTTTATCGAAATGGGGATATTCACCTTTAGAATTGAAAGTTTCAACATGCAATCTCGTTGTAGTAATCCCCATTGCAGAAATGACTTTTCGTTTGATTACGGAAATAGCGTTCTTACAAAATTGTTAAAAACCTACTATGATATATAAAGTGGATGGAGGAATCTTTGAAAAAAAAAAAGAAATTTAGCATCGTCTTCATCGTTTTCGATTAGAAGTAATGTAAAATATGTAATATCGATAATTTCGGCGTCCAAAATGCCGTACATTGTAACGTGAAATTGACGTTCTGTCCATTTCTGAACTGTTTGTTAGCGTGCGCGCGTAGAAACAGCCAAGAAATTTCTGCTTAAAAGAAGAATCTGAGACGTACCTGAAGAATAATCTGACTTTCGAGCCTCAGTGTGTTTTACCTTCGAGGGATATTTATTCATTTATAAGTTTCTTTTAAAGCAGTCCATTAACAATAAAGTCATTAGTGATCGTAATAATATGTTTAATGTGAATCGAGTAGGTTCGTCCGTTTTAAAAAGGTCTGCCGCGTTATGAATACTTTCAGAATCATTCGGGTTAGACTTCGTGTCGGCTTTAATGTTGCGATCATTTCTTTTGGATGAAAATCTAGGGCAATCCAGTAAAATGTGCTGTACGATTATAGATGACCCACAAGATTTGTCATTCAGGAAGTGGTTGATCCGTCAAGAAATGATCCCAAATATCTTAAAGTTCTACAGTGGCTATAAAAATATTGCCACTTTACTTTTCCATCGAAACGTTCTTTTATTTAGCCTTCATTTGTCTAATGGTATCCATCAAAATTTGAATTTACACGAAATCCACGATTTACCTGTAATAAGTTGATGCAACAAATCTCTATTTAAGTTCCATATTCACTTATGTCGGTAAAAATATGAAACTGCAGAAACATCTGTAATGTATTTATAGCACTCAACAGTGTCGTCTAAACGATATTACGTCGTGACATATTTCATCCGTAGAGGCAAAAGGGTAAAGGATCGCGGGTTATTATTCTTTTTTCTTCTCTGTCTTTTACGTTTTCTTTCTATCGAAGTGCACGGAAGTTGCGCGTTCTGCGGACGAAAATAATTATCGTTGTACACCAGCAACAGCATGGGAACCTTCGGCGAGCAACGTTAATTGCACTTTAATGCGTATGTAATAATTACATTCGTCGAAAATAAGTTTCTCTATTTTCTTGAAAGTTTGCGAAATCTATGTAACTTGTCGATGACGTAATGCAGAAGTTGTTGCATGAACCACGGAAAAAGCTGTATAACTAATAATTATTCGACCTGAACAGTTTCTTTCCTCTTCAACTTTTGTTCTTTTCTTTTTTCTTCCATCCTTGCAGGTACTTTAATGCTGTTTCTTAGTGGAACAAATTAGGGATTGCTTAACTTCAATTATAGAATTTCATTAATTACGGTTTTATCTGTTTCTTCCATGAACCTATAATGACTACTAGTTGATCTACTATTTGGGTATTAATTTTAATGTTAATTATTTCAATATTAATACGAGGGGTAGAATGGATTCACCGTAAGTTAATAAATATTGTTGATGATATTAAAATTCTGATTACAGTTTCTTATTGCAAATTAACATATATTGTCTCAATATAAGCATTTTATTAAAAGTATAACAGTCTCAGTTATAGGATATATAACAGTTTGAACGCGGCTATAACGATTAATATTTCTTCCATAAATTTCTCCATTATATTTCTTTAAATATTTTTCTTACAAAATGACCCTTAACGCTACTTAATATTTTCCTTCGTGAACACGACAGTGATTTTATTAATGACGTTATGTATTATACGTATAAATCATTTTCTTCGTGTCATCCTCTTTTATTACACTTTTAAATAATTTTATTGAAGTTTCTTATTACACATCGCTATATCGAAAGTTGAATTAATTTGAGTAACTTTAGAGAACAATAAATCTAAATGAATGGCCTTATAGGAGCTAAATATTGTACATCAACAGGGATAGCTACATCAGGATTGTACACTCGGAAAATAATGCAAAGATGTTTAATTGAGCGATTCATAAAGCTGCAACGTTGATTAAGCAGAACGCATAAAGAGCAATTCAGTGTAACAATGTGGTATTCATTGTTCGATTATTATCCGAGTAAAATCGTGCATCGATTTCGTGTATGACATAAACAGTTGCATGCTTCGATAATAAAGAAACAAAGAATCGATTATAAATGTGTACACATGGTGTAATTGTTATAATCTTGAATTCCAAACTATTAGAAAACGTAATAAAAAGCAATGTAATAAATAATAAGTAATAGATAATAAACAATAAATAATAATATTTTTCTGTGATATAATATTTTAACATTAGTCTGACAAAATGCTTTTTGTTTATTTCGTAGAAACATATGAGTAACATATCTATTCGCGATTAACAATTACAGTAATACTAAAATCTTTAAGTAAAATATCAATTACAACCCTTGAATTCACCCGATCTTTTCCCTCCTTACAAAGAAGATTTTATTATAAATTTTTTAATTGCCAATTTAACTGCCAAGAATAAAAGAAGTGATACAACAAGCGCTGTTTTACTTTTTTAGTTTTTATAATTTTCTTCTTCCTCTTTTCAATTAGTGTTTTGGTATTCTACATTAACGTGAGTATTAAAACAGCTATTAAAAAGGGAATACTAGAAAAAATACGAACAATGTATCCGACGCTAGAATGCGGATGTGCAGTCCTAAGGGAAGTATATTGAAACTGCCGGTCTCGCGATACTTGCATTTTTAAAATGAAATTTTTTAACGAGTTCTCGAACTAAGTATTATTATCGTTACACCTTTAAACATTTTTACGTTCATGTCATAACTTTAATATTTTGAATTAGCTCATTATATTTTCGCTAAAGTAAACTCGTATCATATTAATTACTCTCCCGCGATAACTCGAGACAAGAATTTATTTTCGTGCGAGATAAAATGCTACAAGAGTACTTCTTCCTTTAGATTTTTACGAAAAAACGCTCGCAACGTGACATTAATTCATTTTATTGAAACACAGTCGGAAATTCGCGTACTTGAATTCTGTTTAATCGCGTTACTGTGAATTCAATTCGCGACAAATACTTCTCACGTGTGACTAATCTTAACTTAACCAACTAATCATTCGTGCCTTTTAGAAAACCGATGTTCAATGCTTCTGTACTTGCTAACTTAATTCCTTAATTTCAGGTAACTGAGAAGTAAATCGTAATTCGTGTTATCGGGAGACATTTGTTGAAATTCAATCTGCATCTGTAAATTAAAATTGAATACGATTCCGAGTGAAGTTTTAATAATGCTCGCGCGTAGTTTCATTTACAGATTAATAACTAATTAAAACCACCCGAGCAGGGAGCACGCAGCAACAGAACGTCGATGTTTAACGTCCTGATTTCCAATTAATTCCATTTGTTTTCTGATAAAGTGTAAACGTGATTAAACAAAATTTATTCAAGCGTTTATGTCGATAGATCATGTGATTCAAAGTTTCAGAAATTATTCCTTCACCTCTACCCTTCGGATCAGCCTACATTCTTATTTATCCAAAATGAAAAGCTTAGATAAATATTATCTATTAATGAAATTTATTAATGTCCGACTGTTATTTTATTAATAAGACGTAGTAAATACTGTAGAAAATCGTCATCGATAAATTAGAGAAAATAAGATCATACACAGACGGGTATGATATTTCTCCGTAACAATGGAAAATATTTGAGGAATTAGAGAAAATTTATTAGCCGCCAAAAACGAGCAAAGGTTGAACCGGCGCGTTTTCAGTACCCCATGAATGCACCAACAGCTCGTTCTGATTCTACTTTCTTCTCTGTGTTCCCCGTTTTGCTTTGTTTCCTCGCAATTTAATCCCATTGTCGTTACTCACCCGGAACCACCTTTATTTCTGGAAGTTCGGTTCAAAGCTTGTTGCGAAAGCTTTTTCTTGAATACCTGTTCCGCTGGCGATTAAGAAATTGCAACTTTCTTTTCCGGCAATAAATCAAGGAAATCGACTTAAATTTCCTAATCATTTGCGAAAATTCATTAAATTGGGAAACTTTTTTCTTTGTTATTTTATCAGTGTAATTACTTGTATCTACACTTTATTAAAATCCCGCAAATAAATAAAATTTTCAATGGTTTCTCACGAATAGCTGCTTCTTGAAAGATTAAAGGGTTCAACCTACTAATCTTGCCATTAAGTTATACTTAGCTTAACTCGTATTTTTTATAAACGCTTAGCGGACATAAAATCTTTTACTGCTTTTATCACGCTCTTACAATACCGTCGGTAATTGATTCCACTAAGTGAGCTGAAGATAAGCTTAACATTAAATTTTCTTCGTACATTTATATTAAAATTTCCTCCGTTATTTTGTTTCAAGCCATCTTCACTTTTAAAAGTTCGTCCTAAACCTTCGCGACGAAGTTTTCGTTCAAGTATTTGTTATCTGTTTCATTTTGTCGAGTCATAGTAGGCGGTTCGAATTTTTCGGCAATTACGATTATTCTTTAAAGACGACGTTCAATATTCGTCTGCAACATTTTGCCAGTGTTCGCATTAAAGTTCCTAATTCATAATGGGGATAGCGAAGGTCGTAATCGACGGTTAATTAAATGCCACACTCGTTCGAACTTTCGCTATGTTAACATTCCAACTGGCTAATCGAACACTGAATTATTAAAATGTTCTGTTAATCTTTTCCTTGCGTGCAAATTTATCAGTGGAGCTATTTACACGCGTATCACCACGACGAAATTAAACTACGTCAACTATTTGGAAACTAAATGCAAAATAATTAGGGAGTTTGAAACTAGTAAAGGTGCAATATTTCATTACCGAAGGAGGTAGACATACGACGTAGATGGGTTGACTGTTAGATTCATCAAAAAGCGAGAATATTCTGTTTAAACGAGACTCACATCAGACTGATGCAAGAAAATGGAACGAGTAAGATGCGTTTTAATAAATCTTCTTTAATTTATCACGAAATTCACTACTAAACACTTTTTGCATTTTTTAATATTTCTTTTGGCCTTTTGCCTCTGGCTCAAGTTGCTCAAAATTTCGTTGCCCGAACACTTTTGTTTTAATAATGGATTTTCACACTATGTATAATATACTAGAACAGGATACATTATATTTTTGCAGAATTTTGTATAGAATTACAAAAAGAACATGACCATACAGCGATTACCAAAACTTTTCAATAAAATTGTAATTCAATTCGTCAATTTTTGTACGTTAATCATATCAAACACTATGCTTGTATAATAGGCTTTCACTTCGAGAAATCCATTATATATCCCAGTACGATAATACTAAGTGTACTTGTCGCATACGTCTAATAACCATTATCGTCATTATGTATGTCATTGTAATATAGAAGACAAGAAAGAGATACTCCAAAGAAATAATTTAACTAGATGCATGCGAATAACGATCCACTTACTCAGTACGAGGCATAAATAAAGAGTAGAGCCTCCAATATATACAATAATTATAGTATAATCAACAGGCGGATGGTTGTACGTGGAAAAATAAGTCGAAAGTATAAAATAACATTTTTCCAATTGAAAATACCGTTTGAAAACTTGTCACGCACAGCGTGAGCTTGTCTAATTTCCAATTGGACGGAAGTGGACAATCGACAGCAAGTTATTTTATACGTGAAAATAGATTGAAAATATAGTATAAGATATTTTTACTTGAAGTTTCATTCATCGAAAAAATCGAACTTGATAGCACGTCGATGTGGTACTCTCGGCTTAACTTGTAACAAACAAAAAGAACTCGTAGTATTTTAAGGAGATATTCAGCCATTGAAACGAGAAATCATATTTTATTGATAAAAATCTCCTGGTGTTTCGTTCAAACTCGAGGTGCCTTTTAATGTCAGAAAAATACGATCGAGCGAAAAGTGAGCAAATGAAAAAAGCGAAAATACGCAACAGAGTTTATGATATTCGAATGAAAGCGAACATCATAAAGCAAAGTTGATGGGTCGCGTTGGATAAGTTTGCAAGTTGCATTGTTGGCTATGGTAAGTAAATAAATCGCGGGCTGTCAATCCGGTAGGTGTTAGCAGTTGCTTTAAGTTGCTACGTACAAAGGAAACCGTAGTACGGCTTGGAATTGAGGGATGAATCGATTTATCTCCTTTTGTCTCGCTTCTCTCGTCTTTGCGGTAACTATACGCCTCTAGGTAATATACTTTTAGATTATTCGAGATTATATCTAAAGACGAAAGGAAACGAAGCGGAAATTAGCGAAAAGTGACAATAATATTACGAATTCAGTGGTTCGGATTTAATATAAAGTTCTGTTTATTCTACTTTCTGTTTGTCGTCTCGTTGTTGCTTGCATTAGGGAACTGAAGGATTTAAATTGGAACAACCTGTCGTTTGGTAGGCACGGTCTGAGAACCTGGTTAGTATAGAATTTACGAAATCGTTGCACTACTTAATTAATATATTGTCATGAATATGCAGCAGATCGGATAGTATAGATACTTGACCTTGTTGGGAAAATAGAAGGCTTCCAGTTCTTGTTAAGAAGAAATATCGATTAACTAACAAGTTTTACGTGCTGCTTTGTAATTTGATGACACGTGTTGAATTTTTCTAGTGAATTGAAAACGGTTAATTATCATTATTAACACAGAGACGTTACTTAGAAGTTGCAAGCGAATTGCTAAAATAAACTGTAAAAGAATGGTAAATGTTCGTATTTTTATAAAATGTCAATACGAATGTATCGATATCGATAGTACTATTTCAAGTTAAATAAAGTCGAAATGTTATTCGTGAATTACGTAAAATAAATTGAATTATCAGGTTAGTCTCCCTTATTTCTTGCAGCTTTTCGATCAAATACTTGCGAAGTCTATGCATTTTCTTACTTCTCTTTTACCTCCAATCGTCTTGAATACGAAAAATCGAGTAAGGAAAATCAATCGGAGGTTCCGCTGACGTGACAGAACCTGCTAGTTAAAATTAGAATTTTCTTTATCATTCTATCGGAACAGCGTTTTTCTTTGGCTCAAGCGCAAACAGAATGCAGTGTCTAATATGAAATGTCATAAGATGGAAAAATATTTGAATTGAAAATAGTTATTAGAAACGGTTAAACGTAAAGGCGCAGGCAGAAAATTTGGTAAAAATCCGAATCAACGCGGTGAGAACTAGAATTAACATAATATGAAAAATACATTCGCCGGAGGGAAAAGCGCGAAATATTATACTCAAATATTTACTATTTGTCACGTGATTTTGGCGAACGTTATTTATTCAAGGATTTAAAATTCAATTATCAAGAAATTGAATAAAACTCGGTGAAATTTTCTCTATTTGAAAAGGAATTAAAATTCAATCTTTCTTCGATAAAAGTGAAGCTAATTAAAAATTTACTTTGCCGAAGCTCCTTTAACTTTTAATGTGATTGACAGCTTTCCAATATTGTACATAAATGTGAATAAACGTTGTTAATACGATTTACATAAACCAAGACATTGTTCGTTATCGTATATTGTTTGAAATTATAAGGTAGCAGTTTATCGAAGTTTTAACGGTTTAATATCGAAGATTCCAGAAGGAGAGCACGATAAATCACATCCCTCGCTGTTTACAGAAAAGATTCGACTAGAATCTGAAGAATAAAATAGGAAAATGTTATTCAAATGAAACTGTTATTTTTTTCCACAAATATTCCAGTAACCCATTTCATTCCATCACCAGACCGCTATGTTGTTGTAGTGATTGTTATTATTTTGAAACAGTTCACTCGGTACAGTCGTCGCACGAATCATTTCTTCCCTTTTGTTTGCTATTTTTTTCATCTCTTCTTTACTTCGCGTGTTTTCTCAACGTGCACTTTGATTTCGAACGCGGTTTCTTTTTTGTGTATGCGTTAATAAACGAAAGGAACGAGTACATTTTGCCGATGCACGTTATACCGAGTACTTGATGACTCTGTTTCTAGCGTTATCCTTTCGTTCAACAAATTGCAAGACGTTAGAATTCTAGAACATCTTCCTTCCAATCTGTTTTCATTCTCTCAGAAATTACAGTTCATCCTTTCTAGTAAAATCGCGTTCCTGCTTATCCCATTCATGTTTAATTTCTAAACTTGATTGCAACATCACTTTTTAGTATACTTCATTCTGTATTCAGACGTAGACATCCGGAATTGTAAACAGTGCACTGCAAACTAAATGGAGTTTGAGAAAAAGATGTAAAGTTTAGAAAGAAATTCATTTTATTCGTCAAATGTTCTAAAGAATATTTTAGATACTTCGTGTATTTTGTAATTCTTGTACATGTTTATCGTTGCTGTATATGTTATCTTAGATATACTGTACACTTTTGCATTTTATAAAGATACATTTTATACATTTTTGCAATTCTAAAGTTCCCATAAATGTATACAAATTTGCAGTTTAATAATAATAACTAACAGTATTAATTACTGTTAAGCCACAAATATATAGGTGTGCTGAAATAAAACAGTGCAATTTTTATAACGCATAATGTGGAATTTATATCTGGAAACTGAAACGACGCGTGCACGGTCGTCGGTGCGTGGCAATTTGCACTTAAAATTTACATATTTAAACCGTTGCTGTTGAAAAATAAAACGAGATTGAAGAGATATTTATTCGACAAAATATATTACTTTCGTTATTCACAATTACCGAATTCTACGATATCTAAATGAATCTGTACCTCCAAATATACTGTATAAATCGTTCTGATATCTATAGTATTATCTCGCAGAGTATAGTTTATTCAGGAGACCAATTTCGAAAATATATGGGTTACAGATGAAGCGTGTAGCTTCTAGAAATCTTGAATACAAAGGAATGGAGTAACGCGCGAAAATAATTCCCTTAATCATGCGGAAACGGAGGAATCATAATTCTACGTTGAAATACGATCTAGACCAATTCTTGGCACATGTTTGCATGTAGCAACTTTCTCACACTATTATCATCGTATTATTGTTATCGTTTCCTACTTTCTCTTTTGTGCAAGTGAATTTAAGTAATATGATTTATTTATCTGCTCTTTGTTAAAATTTTTAGTTTACTATACCGAGTCGCAGTCAAAGTGCGAATTAAGCTCTAAATATAATAAAGACTAATTATCCTGAAAAATGGCTCGTTCCTTTGACAAAAATTCCTTTCGACGTGGGAATTAGAACTTGATTTATGAGATAAACAGAATTATATCGATATATAAAATAAATATGATAAAATTGTATTATATTATTATATTAATACAAGCATATAAATGGTAAATTATTAATTCATAAGTGTATAAAATTAACATAGACGAATTGATGTTATTCAAATCAGTTTCACGGTAGAATGTATGTAAAATGCGAAAATCAAACGAATCATTCAGTGAATTAACAAAAGAATTATTTAGTTCGAGGTATTTTAACGTTTACCAGTATCTAGACACTGGCCGTTTTGTGATAATATTATTTAAAAATAACATCAGAGTGTTCGAATTAATAATTACTTTCTTATGGGGACATCAAATTTATATCATAAAAAACGAGAGGCTTGTGAAGAATTTCGTTTTCATTTCTATTTACAATGGTTGCAGAAAGTATCAGCGCATTTTCATAACATAAAATTATGACAGTGATACGAAAATAATACGAAATTTAATATTGGACCTAATTAATCAGTATATAAATGTTAAGATGTGGCGATATTTTTTGCAACTACTGTATTTATCATTACTGTAGTTTGGCTAATAATTATGTCGTCATGACTATTACAAAACAAACTGTCGCCAAGGATTCAATTGTTCGTTAAAATGTTGATATATCCATTAATACATCTTTTACCAGACACAACGTGAAAGCAGTGAATATTCAGTTACAGAACGTACGTACAGAACGTACGAATACGAAGCTAATATAAACCTCGTATGGTAAAAGGTTGTTCCTTCTTTGACAATGAATCGTTTTAAACCTCTTTAAATCATTGAAATCGTTTGGTCCATCGAGTTAAAGACTTAAAATCTTAAGGACAATAGCACTTCTGTTGCCACGGCGAGAACTGTTCCGCGAAATAGTCCGGCAAGAAATAATTAAACGGCTAGAGCACCCTTCAGGCAGTGGCGAAACTCCGCTGTCGAGTCTGTGAAATATTACTCCACGACTCGGTTTTCGGAGTCTGTCCTTTTATTTGACGGAGCGCGCGATCCCAGCGGTTTCTTACTTTGATTTTGCTCCATTTCCGACAAATGTCAAATGTCTTGGACTATGCGGGACGAGAGCTGATCGTGGCACGAATGATCATCGAATGGTCTCGGTTGAGCGTGGCCATCTCGAAATTTCTCACAATCTATATCTTCCATGTATCTTCAATGATTCGTCATATTGTCGTGGTTTGCACGGAGTTAAACACGTTGCTTTTGTTTTTCGAAAGAAATTCCGTGGCGGCAGAGAAATACTGTGCTATCTAACAGTTGTTTAACGTTTTTTTCATGGTTGGTATCATCTGAAAGAATATCATTAATATTTTTAGTATTGTTAGTCTTAGAACATTTTTGTCTCGTCGTTGGCATGGATAATAACAATAAAATTTAATCAAATTATTCTCGTTGAAATAATTCCATTAAACCGAAACAGGGAAGATCAATTTGTCAAATTTCATGAATTTCCGATAAAGAATTGTGAAATAATGGAGTCCAATGAAATGCAATCATTCCATACATATTTATAAGTATTGATTCGAGTTGGCAAGATAGATTAACAAGTAGAACCACCTTTACATGTAAAATTAAGTATAATTCGATGCATAAGATGTCTTATTTTATTTATGTAGGGTATTCCACCTAAATTGTATACCAAATAACTCGTGAATTATACAGACCGCGCTAAGTGGTGCTGCGTTATCGAAATGTCTAACGTTTTGAATTTTTCAGGCCTTGCACGATGCAAATTTTCGGCAATCCACGACGTGAGATATCCGCTTCACCATTAGTTTTAAGATTAATATAGATTTTTGATTGTGCATAAAACATTCAATTTTTGAAGAAAAAGAAGCTCTTGGGGAACACTTACATCCTCAGGACAACTATATATAGAGATAGACTTCGTCTCGACTGAACAAAACTGTGCAGATTAAAAGAGTCAAATAGAAAATATCACATAAAACTGATAATCTGAAGTAATAGATGATTAATGATTAGTGATAGTGATCGACGCAAGTTACTAATATTCTCTGGCGCGTCTTGATAACATAAATCAAGTTTTATCTTCGAAACTATTAATCGTGCAGGCATAATCCTCTTTCATTCTCTTTAAGAAAATTTGATTTTTCCTAAGCTTTTTCTTAACTTCGTTTAACCAAGCTTTTCTCAATCTTGTAGACGTTACGAACTTTAAATTGATACATTTCTGTTGATAACTAGTTATTTCGAAATATACAGGGTGCGACCGAATAACATGCACAAACAGGTACGAGGTGATTCCATATAAAAAAATAAAAATAAAATTTTTCGAGAAAATCGAGTTTGAAAATTTATCAAGTATGTTTGAACATGGCTAATTCCGGACTGGGAAATATTAAACAATCGACAATAGATCGTTCTACGTGTAAAGATATGTAAAAAACGTAGAACAAAATTTGTTCAAACTCGATTTCCTCGTAAACTAAGTCTTATTAAATGAAAAAATTTTATTCCATATTTTGTTCTTATTTCTTCATAAGGAATCATCTCGTGCGTATTTGTGCATGTTATTCGGCCGCACCCTGTATACGATTTTTAATCCATTCACTGCTAGTCAGATTTTTATTATCTATCTGTTGTTACCTAACTATATCCTAAAAATTAATTTTCATACAAAGTCAATAAATATTATATCGTAAGATTTTCAAAACGTATGTATTTTTTAATGAATTATTATAAAAACAGTTTTTCTAAATTTATCTTTTCGGTTAAAAATTTATTTTTTAATTTACGTCCACAGGTATGTCGGCCACCGCATGTACATAGCGAAACTACAGACAAACTCGGATCTATGAGATGTTATGCGGCGAACATATTAAAGTTGTTAAGCTGTTGTTCGCTGCGAGAATTTCATCCAAATATTTCGAGAAATGTAGAAATTTTTTCAACGAAATTTTACATTCTTCTGTTTTCCTACATTTCTAACGATAGTATTCTGACGTTTCGTACCGAAGGCAAGAGGTAAACATCACATTCTTCTTGAATTCAGTGTATCTTGAAATTCGATAGAAAAGTTTCGTGCGAATGAAATCAAAATGACTTTTGTCCGCACAGAAACTTGCGAAGCGCTTGCGAATGAAAGAACATAAAGAATACTGGCGATGTCGAATCCAGATGTATGCAGTTCATAATTTACAGAACACCCTAAGAACTTTCATAAGAAGTCGAGGCACTAGACAACGCGTTTGCACTTTTACGTTCCCCTCTTACACTTAAACTTTAAATTGCATTCAGCAACTTTTCTCGCGGGATTTGATTAGCTTTCGATGAAATAAGTGTGTTATTACTTTACTTTAAAAATGTATTCCGGTATATTATAGCAGATTACACTGTGCATTTATGTGGCCTATTAGGGAAATGAGAAGATGGCAGCAAATTGAAAACAACTATGAACGAAATATGTATCTGTTTTTCTTATATACTAGGCTTTCTAAGAATAATTTTTGAAAGCGTTCCATGGAAACGATTTATTGATATTTTGCCACATGTAATCGTAAAACAAGATCGAATGCAAACACATACACGTTTTAACGTAATTAGGGGTTAGTTAGAGAGTAATTAGGGGAAATTTATGAGCAATAAATGCTTCGCTAATCGATGACTATTTCTATATAACAGAGTTTACTTTATCGCTTGAAATAATAGTTGAAATTACGTGATTTTAGATGCCTAAAAATATGGCGTACCAATTTCATTTCTTTCACATCGGACAGTTATAAGTTATTGAAAGAAAGTACTCGAAATATAATCTTTCCACATCTTTTAGATTAACTACGAGTCAATTGCGATATTATTCCAGCAGCACTTTCCAGGGAAATCTTCAAAATTCTCTAATTAGCAGTATTAAAGTTGCAATTGAAACGGAATGGGCCCATTAATCTTACTTCGAATTTCCAACCGAATTTCTGATCCAATTTAGTAATTGCCAGACTGCAGAAGTTTATGCGAATAATAAATTGAATTAGGCAACATACGAGTATATTTGAGGCAATTTAAAAACTGCGTTATATCGGATAGATTGAAATTGCGAGAAGAACGATATTAAAACACGCGCAATAGAACCTTAGTAAAGTATTTATAGAGTTGCAGCAATTTATGTACGAAACAATGCATATTGTAAAGCCTTTGTAGTACTAACAATAAGCAATAGAGATGATGTACAATATTCTCTTACTGCGCTAACAACGTTCTGAATTCGCATTTATTCTGTTAAAAGCAGGATTATTTCCTGTATAATATTTCGATTGTTGTCTTTGTAATATACCTATGAAAGGATATGTATCGCTCGAAACTCTGTTTAACTTTATAATTAACTTCTTGATTTTGTTCCCAGCTGTGTCTATTCTTCTTAAGCAGCGTAAAGAGTTCTATGACGTTTAACGATAATCGAGAAAACTCTCGTTGTCGACAATATAATCTAATAACGTAAAAGTATTAATTAAATATCTGTGTTATTATTAATTCTTACTCCGTAAACGTTTTTGCAGTTACCACGAACTATAATCGAAGATCGTCTATGTTCGACACATTCTTCAGTAGATAAGAGTCTCGGAAAAAATACGAAAAAATTCGTATATCACCTTCAAACCTTCTAAATTGAGATGCTTCAAATTGCCTATCCCCCAAATCTTTTTTAGAGAGAGAGCTAAAAGTACGTTACCTGCTTGTATGCGAAAAATCTACGACATTTATCAATTTGCTTGGACACGAAAAATCTCGGTTTATGAAGTAACAGTTAAGTATCGTTCAAAGATCATTGAAAGTGAATTCACCAGGAAGAACGATCAAGCAAGAAATTCATCGTGTTTGTCTGAATGATTTACTAGAAACGTTAATCGCGTGTAAAATATCAATATTTTACGACGCAACAAAATAATTGAATGGAATTAATTTGAATTCTAAAATTTTGCCGTGTAATTTTAAGAATATTATTTATATAACCAAAGAACATTATGAAAATTCTGTGAAATATATAAATATTAATAACCAACCTAAATTTAATCGTGATAATGGTAGTGATATCTCTATACTTCAGATCATCTGTGGAGCATCCATAAACGAATTGAAGAGTATAGTCTATCCTTTTTTTCCATCAATCTGTTACAGACTATCGACTAAGCATGAATATTTTTTCCTAGATAGACATAGATAGACCGTTATCATTTCTAGGGCTCATGGAGACCCGCCAAGTTTAATTTGGCTACAATCCAAGTATAATTTTGCCTGAGAAAGTGACGATATTATCTTGTAAGACCTACCCTGTTAAATTCATGTCTCGGTAAAAATAGGAAAGATAGCTAGAAGAAATTACTTCCGCTACACTCTCTTATAATTCTCCAACATTAAGCCAGTTTACGATTCAATTAAAACATAATCGTATTACAATTGTATTCCGGCTTTCCGATTCTTTAGAGAAATATCAAATTCTTTCTCTTCTTCATATACATGCAAAGTAATAGTTATGTGCTTGAATATTTATTAAATCTGGATTGAAATTTTTTCACGTGTTACAGCGCCGTATAGCTGTCTATATTGTTTTTTGGTGAGACTATATATTTATGAGCTATATATTTTATGAGTCAATTTTTTCTCTATGAAAGAGAAAACGCATTGATTTTTATTCTCTATAAAAAACCCATCGATTGACATATAAAAGAATGTATATAGGTAGTTCCACTTAGAAAGCTATTGATGCTCCAGAAAACGCAAAAAGATGATCTTGAGCGGAAAAGTCATAAATCACAATGTTCGGTTATTTTCAGCTAACGCTGCCATGGCACAATATTTCATAGACGTGAAACTAACATAAACGAGACGTCTTCTATATTCCCGTATTGACTATATCTTTGATAAGATGTCAGTATCATGTTTATATACATATACTAGTATTTTAGTTTAGTTTAGCTGTGTTGCATCGACATTATTTGAAAGAAAAATTCCAATTTGTTCGGAGGAAGAGAAATTGTGGAAAAAGACAGATAGGTTTTCAATTTTGTTCATTTAATTCGAAATTAGTATCCGAGTTTCGATAAAAGGAGTACTAGGCAGTATCACGTGGCCAAATTGTACTGACACTGTCAAGAAAAGTTTGTGGTCTATGTTGCACAAAATTGCATCATGTCGGTACAAAGGAACAGACGTGTGGAAATATCAACCGGGAAACGATTTTGACCAGGACAGCTCAAATTTGATTCAGCTTTGTCTCGTGAAATGTCACGACAGAGCGCGTTTTAAAGCGCTCCATTTTACTACTACGTTCCTACTACTACGTTCGTTCTCGTACGCATTAAGCGTAGATATACATACTTTTAGCATATACGATAAAATTTGTTTTTAAAATTAAGCCATTTTTTTTTTAATTAAGTTATATACAATCCAAACTGCTACCTACTATTACTAGTGTATTATTTATTATTAATAATGCAACCGATAATATGGTATAATATAGCAGTTTAGTAACTTGTAACGTACGATACAATACAATATCACCATTTTACATTCACTACGTACAATTTATTTCCTTCTCTCTCGACGGGATAGTTACCGAGCTTTATCATAGTGAAGATAAACACCAAAGGAATATTTACGAAGTTGGAGAAACTAAAAAAAGGGAGCAGCTGGTCAAATATGATGATATTAATATCGGATTCGAACTGTAGGTGAAATATTTCAAGGATGCCGATCAAACTTTTCTTTATTTGCAAACGGGGAAGAAGTCGAACGAGGCTAGCAAGCCATGCGGCAACGTACAAGACGTAGAGGTGTTTACTGGAGAAGTAACAAATTTTGGCACAAAATTTTTACGATATTTGTTGGTTCTGCAGTTTGGGTCAAGGAGAATTCGAAAGTTGATCCTTTCGTGAATCGATAGGATGATGATGAAACGGCAGAAATATTCCTAGCGGTATGTCTGAGTACTTCTTAATGTTATTCCAAATGATTCGCCAGCATTTTCGTTAGAAGCTATGCAACGCTTTCAATACGATTGAACTCCTTGGATGCACTCCTTGGATATTTTTATTTTATACTTAAATGTAGGGCACTGTTGCAGATTGTGAAAAAAGGCGGAGCGTTACCACACTGTATAATATATTGGTATTTTTATTGGTGTTAACAGAAGCACACATGATTCTATTTTAACCCTTAAAGGGTATCATGAGTGAAATTTCACTGCACGTGAATTTTCGTTTTGATAATATCGTTCTACGATTGCATTGCAATGTTATTTGCTATTACTACAAACAATAACTTTCCTGTCTTTCGTCTAATTTTGAACAAGGATAAAATATTTAATTTCACCTGTCCAATTTTATTAATTTTTTTAATAATTACATCATACAGTGATGTTATAATAATAACATAGAAAGTAATAGAAAAGTAGTAATTAATAAAAAAAAATATATAAAAGCTTGTAGGTAACAGCTCTTGATATTAAGTAGAACTAACTTTTTTCGAACGTAGATAGTACCAAATGTAGAGATGCTTTTGAATTCAAACTTACGTGCTTTCATATGTTCGCTGTAGGCAATTTTAGTTATATCCTTTGCACTGCGTATATTTTATAACTTTAGAACAAGTCAGATATAATTGCTACAACACGAGTCACTTGACATTCATCTTTTATTCAAAACGCTTAAGAAGTAGGGACAGATTTAAGTAGTCATATAAGCTGCAAAAATATTACAGAAATTGCAGAGAAATTAATTCGATGCATAACGTTAACATTAAACCAAGTAACGAATATGAGAACTAATTAGTAAATTATATGCGTTTTGCTGGGAAAATTTTCAGCTATTACAAAACATATAAATTATGAGACTAGGAAAAGTTTTATAAAAGAAGTACAAGACAAAGTCATACTCTTAAGTTCAGTGCCTCGGCGAAATATTTCTACATTGGTAATTGTTTTTCAAGAGACAAGTTTTCTCCAATTTATGCACGAAATATTTCAATAACAACTACGAAATTATAATCTACACGAAATTAAATTGCAATTAATACGTTTTGTATCTTGTTATGAATTAAATTTTTCCAATTAAAGATACTTTTATATATATATTTGTTATTATACGTTTCCTACTTTTAGTCCTTTGTTGTATACTTTATTGAATATTTTTGCATTTCCATATCGTTTGGTTTTATTTAAAAAAATTATTTTAATGTTCCATTTTTTAAAAACATACTTGACCGATGATTTTTAGATGCTCCAAACACATATATGTGTACTCGCAGATCGTTTTTGAAAAAGGCAAATAGCATGTGCAATGAGATTTTGAGATGTCGGAAATTTTAACGCACCCTTTGAATTTCCGGAATAGATCGAAACGTTCGCAATTCCATACGATTGCGAGACACGATAGTGCTACAAGTCTGTTTGATTGACGCGCGAATCCCACTCTACCTTTTTGGTCGTTTGGAAAGAAACTACGAACACGGTTTTTCTGTGTTTTCAGTACGTTTGTCCTGCAATTTTCTTGACAACACAATTTCTTTACGAAACGAAGGAATTATTCTGCTTCTCTTGCGTTTGATCCCGAGAATGTTATTCCGTTTCAATCACATGCTTTATTGGCATTTATATCGATTAAAGATCTTTTCATTTTTATATTAATTTTATATCAATCAATTTCTGCTCTAAAAATTGAAGTTTAGATAGTAGTTTATTGTTTGGTCAATAACGTTATGACACAATATAGAAATCCAGAATAATTTTATATATCGAGCTAAAGAATCATTTCTTTCTAAAGTATAAGTGAGAAGAGAAGATTCAAATTCGTTTAAAATATATGAAGCGATAGTAGCTAATTATTTAGCTAATTGAACCTTGCTGTCCCGATTCTTGAGTTCTTAATTTCCTAATTTTCTGCTCTTTTTACTATCCTGTAGACTTTAAGTTCATCGATATTCCAATTTTTTAGTTTCCCGATTTCTAGTTTTTGTCTTTCTTTGTTTCTTCGATACGCTCATTTTGGCACTCCAATTCTTTCCTTCTACTACTATTTTTCAACAGTGTGCTTTTCCAGTTTCCCAATATTCTAGTTTCTTAAAATTCCATCTTTTTAGCCTTGCCGTCACGTGCTTTTAGAGTAGTATATTACTTTTCCAATAACATTTAATATCCTAAAACACTCGACAAATATCTCATACCAATAGCACGAAAATTTGTCTTCTATCCATATCTATTTGTCTCGTCTATTCGTATTTACTTATATATCCAGTTCTCAAACTGCTAAGACATGTTATCTTTTTTTTAAAAAATATATAACGTAAAACTATTTTTCTTTTTATTTTTATTTTATCCCATTTATTTTATTTTATTCTTTTCATTTTATTTTCACATTGCCTATTTTTAGAGGTGTAGCAGTCTTCGAGACACGCTCATTACCGTAATGTAAGATCATCATTCCTAAAACGACTTTGAAGCTTTATGTCATTTTGTTCCACTACTTCAATCGTAAATTATACTCAACCTGGATCCTCCAGCTGCAGTCACGATGTTTACGATCTTAGGTTTGCAATAAATCTTGGAACACGATTGAACTAATCTCGAGACAGCGTAGATGATGTTAAAGTTTTGAAAAATATCCGCTTTGATACATTGTTCGTACGTGAGATAGCGATTTCTAAAGCGTTTTTTCAGTGTTTCCCGACGTTCAATATCCTAACATTATTTTAATATTATTTCAATATTAATCTAAGTGTTAATTGATTTTATTATCATTGCGTAAGGGCTAAGCTATTATTTAGAAATTTAGAAATTTTATGAAATATAGTATAGAAATATTCTGATGTTCTATTTTGAAGATATTTAAAGATATGTTAATATTAAACAAAATTTCTTTTAAATCAAAATCAGACATTAATGATTCTCCGGGTTTATTATCAGGTAAATATCATATAGGACAAAGAGAAGATCAAAGGAATAATTATAAATAGGAGAAAATTAAAAACAAATTTCGATCAATCCGATATTAAAGGTGTATTGCATTGAAATACAATCGTGTGGAAGATATCGGGTATTTACTTTTGAAATAAAAAATTTCGTTCAGGAAACGAGGAATGATACGAAACCTATATCAGTCTATTTAGATAACGTCGCCGAATATTTGCACCGAAATCGTGCAATATGCGTATATATATGTATATATATATATATATATATATATTTATTTATTTATTTCTATTGGTTGGCAGAGATCAGTCGTTTATGTGTATATAGATGCAACTTCCATAACGTTATCGCGGTTCGCACAGCATGTTTCAACTATATTTCATATTCATGGGAATCTTTTAGTACATTTTTAAAATAGTCGGCTGACTTCTTTTCACGTCACAAAATTTGCATTCAACTGTATGTGACTGTAAATGATTTGAATAATCGTGTCTGTCGAAGGTATAGTGTACCTTAAAATAGTTGAAACTAAACAATTATTGTATATTTATATAAACGAGAGATAATTTCATTCGAAGCATATAACTTACTTCTATTGCAAGTATTACATAGAAATGAAAAGTACTTTAATCGATATTATAGTCCGTGCTACTTAAACTCGAAACTGGTATTCACGTCCGTATAGTTACTTACCTATACTACTTGCTGCTATTAATCGAGATACGTAAGCCCTGTTACTCTAGAGAGTATCAATTGCCACTAAATTTACATATAGTGCTTAAACTGTTTTTGTTATAAAGATAGCTATGAAGAATTGTATTTTTTTATTTTAATACTAATAAATAGCAAGACAATTATAGAAGCTATTACATAGTAAAATTGTATAAGATTAAAAAAGATTCAATATTTTGCTTAATCTATATTTCATATCTGTCCATTTATTTTATAAATATATAATCGTCAATTTATCAAGCTGTGTTTTGACACGATATATTAACATGAATATTGAATTGCTTTTGAAATCTAGTAAATCTGTCGTACTATCAGCGACAACAAAAGGTCGGTAAATAATACGCGTTATCAGAAAGTAATTCTATACTAGATTTAATTATCGAGCTATTTATTCAAAACTTAACTATGGATTTTTTTTTAATAAAAATTGAATTGCTTCGGCAGTGATCTTGATAACAACGTTTTATTGTCTTTATTTCGAGAAATATACGTGCCTCTAATAACAAGCTAATATTTTTCTGTTCAATTATGGAGCAAATGATTCTCAAATAATATCTGAATTTAATTTAATGGAAAGTATCATTTTAAACATTATGATTATAGAATGGTATACATATTTAGAATAGTACCGATATTATATGTGGAATTTTTTTATAATTTTCATTTAATAAAATCAATCTGTTTTCCATGGAACAGATAAAATAATATTTGCTTGAAAATTATCATATTCAACTACTATAAAGCGAAACAATTTCTATTGGAACGCAACTGTTTGAGAAAATAAACAAAATTATCAGAATTATCTGAATTGTTTTATACTGACTATTTTACTAGATTTCATTATTGTAATGGGATATATAATAATTATAATTATAATTTATACACTGTAATTTATTCGGCCAATAAAATCTTACCACTTCGCCATTATTTTCAATGTTCATCAATAGTATAATAGCAAAAGATACATAAAATACATTTAACGCTGAATTCGATTTAGCATTTTCCTTTGTTCATAGAATGCCAAGGATTCTAAACTCGTAAGAATGCCGCGATTCAGCTTTAACTCGTAACAGACAAAGAAGAGTGCTAAGTTAAGAGTCGGTCTGATATCTTGAGAAACTGCTTTAGCATATTGGAAGGAACTTTCTTAGAAGGTCAAATATGTACAGGCCGACGCAAATAATAGATTTTCACAAATATTTTATAAACATATATTTTTACAAAAGATAGATAAACAAATAAATATCAAAAAGTAAATATTATATTGTCATAAATTTTGGAATTTTCAATAATTAGTAAACTAATAGTGTACATAAAAAAACCGACTATACATTGTACATATTTTTAGGCTACGTCACGAGTAGACATTTTCTGAATCTTCTTTTTCAGAAGAATCATCAAACTTATTCGTCTTAAGATTGATTATATACATATGCGTATTGTATATATCAAAACTAAAAGAGTAAATTAATTAATTAATTATTAAATAATTAATTACTAACGTAGCTAATTTTTAGTGTATCCAATTTCAATATTTTATTTAATATAAAGTCTAATTCAAATGTACATCAGGTATTTCATTTAAAAGATAAGATTATTGCTGTAGTAAATGTTCTAAGATACTGTTTGAGATTAAGAGAATTATACTCTTGGTGTCAATAACAGCTAGCTTATTCAGGAACTTAAACTAACTTTTAACAGTTATTGTTATTTCATAGCATAACCATAATAGTAGTTAGTTGATTTTACAACACTAAAAGTTTGGCAATAAAAGATATTGGGAACTTTTTAGCTATGCCATTTGTCGATATATAGGTAATATTCAACAGTAGTTACAATTCCAAATACAAAATACAAAAATTCATCTATCAGATAAAACAATATTTTTTAATCCTGAACTTCATGTAAAAATAAAATGCGCGAAAGTTATATTATTCTCATGATTCAGAGAACTCAAGATAAAATCGTTTATATATTTTTTGTTAATAATTCTCGAAAATATTTAGATCACTATATATTTTTTAATTCCTACAATTAGTATACGTATAATGCGCAAAAATTCAAAGGATTAATGTCTTTTAATCATTGTTATAAAAATGATAAGAATTAAAATAGTCGTTATATTTCTGACTTTTCTGCTGCATTATCTATTCTCATTATATAACCAGAAAATACGTGACTTCTGTCTATTTAGCAAATGATAATATAAGTTACGTGCCCTTGTGGTACCTAATGATACAACTTAAAATAAAAAGTATGACAAAATTGCAACGATACTATCTCTAAAGGCCATCTTTGTGAATAAAATTTGCTACGCAATGGTGAAATTACGTATCATTATTACAGTAACTGAAATTAATTGAAAATGTAGAGAAATTTCTTACAGACGATTTGAAATAAAAATAAGCAATGATCGAATGATCAACGAGTTTATCAGCGAAATGGTTCGAATATAACGCGTATTGGAAAATATTCAATTTTTAGATAAAACTATAAATCGTATAAATATAAATCAATCGTATAGGAACTTTTATAACATAAATTATTTTTTATTTATACAAGATAATGTATTATATATGCAACTGATATTTGAGAAATATTTATAAACTGAACTCTAAATAAAAAACGACAAGATCTATTTAGGATACATATCCAAATACGTAACACGAATAAAGATTGATTTATATTTTCATTTATACGATCGAAAGATATCATACGTTTATCTAATTTCATTACTGCTACACTTCAAACGTCCTAAAAATAATCTCTTAAATCCGTCGATAGATAGTCGACATCTGGTAACGCACATTTACGTCTACGATGTACAGCCTCGACAAAATACGCGAAATACAGCAACGTTCGTAGATTTATACTGCGTGAATACGAGTGTGGTACAAAGCGTCATTGAAATCGAATTCCCGTTAGAATTTTGTCTGCTACGTTATCAACTGGTCGTAGAGAATACGTGACTTGTGAGGATTTGGCAAACGATAATGTCTGTTACGTGCTCTCTTGAAACAGGCATCCAGTCACTTTAGAACTTCGGCAAGTATACCAAGCGAATCTCTTTCGTTTCTATTCAGTCGGTCAATAATTCAACCATTCGCTAAACCGCATCGGAAACACCTGTGACAATACTATGTGTGAAATCTTTATCGTATACGCTTTCGTACTTTTTCATTTTCGTTCTGTGAAACAAACATAAACACATGGAGACGAACAATGTACGTAGATACACACGTGGACGAAACAGAAACCGAACGTAATCTTGAGAATTTTCATGAACCTGTTGTGGAAAAGTTGTACAAAAGTAGACGAGGAACATTTCACGGTGAAAGGTAATGTTTTACCTTTAGGAAAAATGTAGATATACTACCATTTAGAAGTAGAACCTCGATTGCCGGAATTAATTATGTTACACGTTATTTAAATTATCGAATTTTTCGAATATAATTCAATTAAGTTGCATAAAATTCAAAATTCTTCCTCATGAGATTTGTGCACTTGTACCAAGATTTCTTAAAATTAAAAATTCTTAAAATTAAAAAAGCTTTTTTAAAAAATACTGGTAGATTATTGGTTATCGTATGCCTTTTTTAAAAAATTAGGTACATGCTTCCAAATCTTTTTCTATTAGATATATTAGAGCATGTATATTCTTGAAATGGTGACCATAAACCCTGTAAGGTGCTGTACACGTCAGTAAGTTGTTCCGTTTCAAGAAGTGTCGATATTTGATAGGTTCTACCGCTTGACATTGGGTTTACGACTAGTCTTGTGTCTATTCCGTTAGTAGCAAGTGAACATAAAGTACAGAATTGATCGAAGTTGTGAGATGAAATCGTTGTGCTTGTAGAGAAAGGTATGGTTTCGATTGAAAATACCAGTTTACGAAGAAAGGAAATGAAGCTTGTAAAGATGAAATAAAACAAGTTGAAAGTATACAAATATCTGATTTAGGAAATACGACTATTATGAAATTCAATTAAAAAAAGGTATAAAAGAAAATATCGTGTATCCTACTACGTATAGTTTGTAATAAGCATAAGTTTTTGTATTTTTTATGATATCTAAACGATAGTAATGCAATGCTTTTAAACAACGAATCTGAATTTCAAAGTTGCTTGTTAATTTTATTACGATAAGAAGTAAAATCGTTGTTGGTTTTTTCATTTGTAATTTTTTAGTACAATTACAAGATCTTTAAATTTTATCTCAATTTGTATAACAACGTCGAGAACTTTCATCTCCATAGAACTTTTATATATAGCCAGATGTATTGTAAATGTCTTCATTGTTTAATTACTAAATGATTTATAATAGTCTAATGTATTTCGTTAATTACGTATTTTTGATGAATGGGGTTAATAAATGTATCTGCCGATTAATCTTTACATTATTGATCATTGACTGGATAATGATCAGCTCACGGGTACCACTCTGCAACTACTAATTGATATAATTTACAGACCGTAATAGCGTATTAAATTACGTTCAAAAGTTGCATAGAACCAAGGCATAATGTGATATTCTAATCGCATGAACTGGATGAATTTACCAAACTTTGAGTTTAGGAATTTCATAATAGTACATCTTCCCATGCAAGCGCTTTTTAGGACCTTGAATATGTGAACACTTCAATTCAAATTTATCGTGGTAATATCTTTTAAAATGGGAATATCGTATAACCTCTCCTACCTGAACACCTATTATCAGAATGTGTACCTTACTATCCGAACACTCTGTTCTTCAAACGTTCTATTATAAGGAGACCGTGTAAGTGCAAGCACATGGTTCAATTTAAATTTAGTAGTAGTATTTATACAGTATTCTATTAGGTCATCCCATAAGTTCGTTCCGTTTTTCGAGCGGTTATATACGTTAAGTTTGTTTACATATCTTTCAGTTTCATGAAAAAATGTAATCCCCCTCTCGTTGTACAACTTCTTTCCATTTTTCAAGTGCATTGGTCCCTTATCGCCGTATGTTTATAAATCGACACATGAAATGTATACACAAAAGTCGGCACGAACTTATGGGATGACCTAATAATATCGTCGAAATCGAAACAACGCGATATCTTAACTATAGTAGACGAAAGCAATATAATTGAAGTACCATGAAAATATTGCAACACTTTCATGGAAAGTGACATTTCATGGAAAGTCACATTTCACGATGTTACTTTTAATGTCATATAAAAGTATTAAAATATAATATAAATAGTTTAGCAATACGATACCAGTATCATAATTATATTGGTTTGAAACAGATTTGAAAAAGATATTTATTTATTACGAGCATGTACATTGCAAAAGGCATAAAAATATTTGAACAGTCATTTATCAACACGAAGAGCTTGCATCACGAGTAGATTGATCGATGTTGCGAAACACATTGAAGATTACAGCACTAACCAACTCGATTACATTTTTCAATAAAAGTATGACGTTTTATGAATTGAAATATAGTAGAAGAAAAAGAACGTGAAACTTGTTGAAAAGAACGGTAAAACTTGTTGAAAATTTCCAATCATAAAGTTAACAAGAATACCAATCCAAAATTGGACCAACATTGTTGAAGACGTAAACTTCTTCGAACGACTTACTGAAACTACATTGTACATGAAATATTTTGCAGAAAGTAATCTTATTCGCTGAACTTCGATGATTTTACTTGTGTTGGAATAATCAGGACCTTCTAATATCCATGCGTTGCGATGTTATTGGTCCCGTAAAGACTGAAAAGGTCGTTCTTTCAGGCATTTAATCGAAAAGTAGGTGGTAGGTACGGCTATATCGCATATTCTTGAAGTTCGCACCAGGTGGTCGTAAAGTTGAATTGCCCACCCACGGAATCCCTTGGAATAAAACCGGAAGGTGCGTTCGCGTCTCGGTAACGAGCACCTGTGCCACCGTGGCTGCTGCTTTCAGCCCTTGAAAACGCGGCTTAGCCCTCACAATCCCGGGTTGCTTTTTATGGGTCCAAATAATCTTCTCGATGAAAAGGGTTTCAGCGAGAGGTTGTTCGCCATTTGAAAGAATTTGTAACAATTTCAACATAGTGGACAGGATAGGGTCACGCGAGAGAAATTTTGGAAGATGTAAGAAAAATGAAGCTGGCAAATCGTAGATTTAATTGAATTTCGTGGTCGTCGTTTAATTTAATCCTTTCTTAAAATGTCTTTTGTTTTCTAATTCTTTTAGGCTATCTTGAATTTGTTTCGATCGGTATCGTTTTCGTATTTGCCAAGGGACGATTACGATATCACATGATTTAAAAGTTCTCGTTTTATTGCTATAAGACTATATACAATATTTCATTCTTTCATTACCATGCAGGTAATATCTTTCTTTCCATATTTAGTCCAATGCGATGAAAAGATATCCTAAACAAAATCAAATATCCCTGCTATTGCTCGAAGACGAATAATCTGTTGAATATTCATTTTGTCTAATGCTACGTTGATGTTCAGTAAACAATTTCATCAATCTTAAGACACATGGCAGTTCCTAAATATAAAATATGCAAATAATTTTAATTTAATACAGTGCAGTGTACATGTGACGGAGAAATGCAAAATAGTAGAAGGAAATGGATGAATTCTGGCAGAATCCGATGGTGCATCTTCCTCTCTGCCCTAACAAGCAGAAGTTGAGTGGATGACCCAAATCCTGAAACAGCTCGTTCGTAATTAGCAATAAAAATGAGGAAAAAAACTAGAGCGACTGCTAGGCGACATAAAGCGGGCATGCAACAAGAAACAAAAACGAGATTTTTCTGCCGGGCACGCTAAACGAGGAATGACTAGTGTTGTTTAGGAGGAGAAAGTAAGGTATTCTAAATAAGAAAATTTTGGAATACGTTACCTCGTTTTATATGATGAATTACAAAATATCAAAATACATATATCTTTTCAACGCACTTTGCTCGTTTACCTATCTCTAATCTATCAGAAATTGCTAGATGAACGTACATGGCAGGATACTAATATTACTTAATGCGGTAAATGCTAATTTATGATGCCTGTAGGCATCGGGAATATTACAAATCACAACTACATATTACATTTCCTCGCGTTAAATTCCTCGTTTACATAGTCCGAAATCGCTTTACTGTCGATAATTATTCGCCTAGTAATAGTTTATTATTAACAGTTTCGACAGCGTCAATTTCTTGGAAAATACGGGCACAGGTGAACGAAATCAATTTACGAAACGCTAGGGGACTCGGATATTAAATTCTCTGGAATACATAAATCATAAAGTTTCAATATCAAATTCGTTCGGATCATGTTCTTGGTTCTCCATCGGTTGGGATTTTGTTAACGGGAATAATTCTAATTAAATTTCTCGCCGAATATACTATATAAGTTAGAACATTAATTATCACCAACGATAATCTGTTAGAACAACAGGACGAGAGATTGGACATTAGAAATTCGTATCAACATCGAATTTCGTATTTAAATAAATAGAAAAGGAGATACTCAGGTAAATTGTACATGATGTATATTATATATGTACATGCGCGTAATAGCTCGTTATTTGTTGCTAAAAACCGTGCATACTAATCAAAATAAAGGTACCAGAAGATAGCAAACGTAAAAATTACGTATGATGTTTCTTTTACTTTTTGATTCTCTCATTTTTTGATTGAATATAGAAGAATAGTTTGAAATTTTACAATTTTAATAATGAGAAATATGATGATTTATATTTATTATACGCAGTTATTACGTATCGATAAAAATTATGTGCGAAGGAAATAAAATAATCACGGTCGTGAATAACATTAGTTTATTTTTACTAGATGCAGTTATTATATGTATATACGTCGATATTACATGCGAAATGAATACTTAAATAAAAACGAAAATTCAATTTACGTACCTTTAAACAATTGGAGCCTAATATCGATAATTTAAGATTCGATGCTATCTCCAAAGAAGAAAATCGAAACAGTTCATATACATGAAATACCAATATATATATATACTGATTATAACAAAGTAGTTATACAAGTTGTTCGAAAAAGTTGGGCTCAATCTTCGACAGCATGCAGTATTCATAAAAGTAATAAAAAAAGACCTTAATAAACGTCTGAATATCACCAATTTCGAAGTTGTAATAGGTTTTTCAAGTATGAGTTGTAACCGCATAACACGCTTTATTGTCTGTGTCCATATATTTTCAAATTGTCAAGTAAATCGTTAAATCAAGCATAATACCAATATCATTCAGTAACAGTAACAAAAGAATGTACCTTGTCACTTTATTATTGTATCACAGCGTCCATGTGCGCGTAGAATTATTCCTCAGTTTACTCTCACATCATATTTTAACAATGGTTCTATAAGGAAACGCGACGAAAGGTATGTTGAAATGAATGGGAGTCATATTGAACATATGGTACAGGCAGAGGTAGGTAATACTTTACTGATCAGAACGTCTTATATATCTGAAACTAATGATAGGTGAACAGTGTTTACTGTCATTTTTTAAGTTATTTGATCCCAATTTTCTGAAACATTCTACATGTCATAAAATATAAGATATTAAGAATCGATTAATTGATACAGTAAAAAAGTTGAGTATTTCTACGATATCCATTGTTATATCGAAAGGTACAATTAAAATATAAAAGTTTCAAATAACAAAAAATTGTGTGTATGTATTTTTTTTAGTTTAGAGAAATGTAAAAGGAGAAGATTGTGGTGAAATAATTTTCTCCTTCTTTTTCTTGATTACATCTGTTTCTAAAGAAAAAAAGAACGACTATGAACTCCTTTTTATCTTCATTTGACTTCCTTTCTCGTATAATTATATTGTTGAGAAAAAAATTTAATATCTTTTAATTCAGATAAAAATTTTATTTAAAAAATCGCAATTTGAAAAAGAATCACGTTTGCAATCAAATTTCATGCTATTTCTCTAGCAAAGGTTGAAATGCGTTTATTATAGCTTTTACAGACAGATCTGAATCGGTGAAAACTGTCCTACAAACTGTGTTGTCAAATTTTCAGAATAGTAAAAATCGAAAATAACTTTTCTTTTAGTTCGATGATTCTGAAATTATCACTAAAAAATCTTTACGAAATAGTTATACTTCACGGAATCTTCTTATTCGAACGAACGGAAAAATTTCATATCATATTTTTTATTTATTTTTCCATATAGAATCTCCTATAGCCGATGGTATTACTTCTTCTGCCTCACACAGTATATAAGTCATATCAAACTTTTTAATGAGATTTGGATCAGAAGATTGAGATTACGTATTTGAATCATACGTACTTAAAATTCTCATCTTGTACCAGAACAAAATTCTGACCAATTAATCTTTTGTCTGTAAAGTTAAATCACATGTTACGTTCTACACAATATCGATACGTGTTCTCATACGTATGAGCAGAAATGTATAAGTGATTATACAATAATTAATCTTCATTCAAATTTAAGAACGCCCTGCCATCCGTTGTGTACTCCCTTCATGGATTTCGTACATGATAAATAATTTTATGCAATAATTAATCTTCCTTCGTCCTCAAGAACACTGTGCCAAGCCTTCTATTGTACATATCGTACTGCGTGACATACATACGTCTGTTTATTTCACACGCTACGAAAGTATCCCGCGTTCTAAGTACAATTTTTGGCACATTGTGAGTAAACTTTGTGAAGAACGGTAGCCGAGAACACTGTAGCTTTTAGCGGTTAAGATCCATGCGAATTATTTTGCAAATCTCATTCGTGGTGGAACGGCGCCGGTTTTTATGGCCATTACGCGTGGTCGAGGAAAGTTATTGCTCGTTGCGGGTAGTTTACTAGCTCTAATGCTCCCGCAGAAACCATATATATTTCTACGTAGCGACGATGTCGGTAATGTTTCACTCGGGCCATATAGAAGTTCGATCGTCACTGTTTTGGGAGAACAAACATTTTTGACCGGGCACGCGTACAACTGCAACATGTCGTTCGCTTCTGCTAGCGAAAATCTATTCGAGGAAATGGCGAAAATTGGTTATGATTCAATTGGAAGAATCGGCAAGCGTTTAATCATCGCTGCTACTAGCTCGATAGACGCGTCAAACGATTTCGAAGATTTATAGTGGCTATATTTAATACAATGGCAATATTTTTTGAGTGGAAGATTTATTTTTGGAAAACAGGGACTAATGCTGTGTAAACGTTGATGGGAACGGTGCTAATAGGAATAAAATTCTTCAAAGTTTATAATATGTAATTAATTAATAACAAAAGTTAATTGCTATGCTTGTATTCGAAAGTTACATTTGAAATATTTCAATGAAATAAAGTTTCAATTAGGGGTAATGATTTTATTAACTTTGTTCATTGGTATAAATGAAATTGTTGTAATAAAAAATTGAGGATATTATTTCTCTTTAAGAGACTTTATTTTTTAATTATTTATATAATTAATTATTAGCGGGTGATATTTATTCTAAGCATCAAAAGAATGAGAAAGGTTCTAATAACTTATTTTTTTTATTGTTAGAACAATGAATAAGCTGACAAATGTTCTTCTATATTTCTACTATCTTTCGACAATATCTATAGGGTGTTCCAGAGTATTTGTAACGTTGACTCTAGACATCAAAACGTGGAAAAAATTCATGTTTTAATTCATAAAATCGACTTATAAAATTTCACTTGTTTCGTTGGAAAAATTGCTACTACTATAAAAGCAACAACATTAGCAACTTATAAGGTGAAATTTGCGGCGTATAAAATATCGCTAATAGCGTTAGTTCAATTGAGCGAAAGAGTCCTACGCATATACGAATAAATGAAACACTCACGAATAAGCCATATTTTATTTTATCATCTTCTCGTGCTTTTTGATTTGATCATTTGTAGCTATTGCTTTTTCTATATTATAACACGCGTTATATAACGAATAAAATAAATAATTTGTGACGTTTTGAAAATAATTGGTTTCTCGTTTGTTTGTATGTTTTACACACATATATTGCAGTTACTTGACAATAAACTGCCTTTCCGAATAAAAAAGTACTACAAACAAGCGAACAATTTTAACTTGCAAATTAATTTCATCTTCGAAATATTCTATCATTTGGGAAAATTGTTCATCAATATCAATTTATTACAATAATATTTGTCGCCATTGTTTAAAGTCAGCTCGTAAAAGGAAACTCGTAATAGCCTATACGAGAGCTGTGTCAGGTAGAGTAGAGTAGAATATTTAATACGAAACTACATTATATTCTGCTCAGAGTACATATAAGTCGTGTACAGCGTATGAATCCAAATTCGAGTAGGCGAAAGCGAGATTCGACGAGTGAACAGCGAACAGTTGAGGTGACCAATTAAGATGACGTACAATGGAACTACATAAGTTGTTGTACGTGTACTGGTTGGATTATATGGTGCAACGGCGTTCGTGGCAACGACACAAAGTGGAGGGTGCAAATCGCAAATTACTAGCTACCCTATTGCAAATTTATTCGACCACGTATTTTATTTCGAGACATTGCAATTCCTATCATTTATTTAATCCGCTGTATTCATTTTGCTGAACAATTTTTGCAATTCTATACAACATACAACAGAGAAGAGAGAACGCAAAAAAAGAATACTAAAGATTTAATACAGGTTTTTTAAAATACAAGTCTATCTATATTTGCCTAGATGTTATATTATTCTGATACTAAAATAATAAAATATAACAGAGTCGGAGCGTTCTGTTGTAAATTTAAAGCCTTATAAAAAATTTAGTTTCAATGTACCTGATAGAAAAAGGAGTTTTAAAAACAATTTCCGATATCAAATTGTATTTTAACTAAAAAATTTAACTAAATCAACTTCAATTATAATATGTATAACTGAGATGATACACAGACTGGTTTTTAAATATTACACGACAAAAGGACAAATCTACAAACATTTCAAATAAAACAATTCGTACATGCTCCGTACATTCATAGGCAACAATTTCATCAAAGCAGTCGACAATTACAACTTTCTAATTACAATTACCATTATCATGCAGACCGAGTCTGGATCAGATGTAGTAATTAGACTGGCACACTCGAAGCTTGTTCAGTGAAGCTATTTGACTTGAGAGTCTCGTTGACTCGGGGGTGTGTCGAACGAATTTCCCTTATTGACATTAGAAGTGCGGTAAGCCGATGTTTATTGTATTTCGATGATGACACGGATTCATTCGGCGCGATATCTCCGGTAGAAAAGATACACGGGAAATAGTCCATCGATATTGGCGACGGAACGGTTGGCAGGTCGCGAAACAGCCACGCGAATAGGACGCGCGCTGACTACTTTCTGCATCGTCGATTTCAACCGAACGATTTCTCAATAGGAGAAGAAAAGCCTTTGAAACATCTACCGTGGCCCGTTTCTATCCTTTGACTGTCTAATACTTTCGATATTCCACGAATGAAGATTGTATCGGCAGCTGGTCACCCGTTCACTCGGACAAGTGCAATTTCTTCTTTTCTCCCGCGTGTTTGTTAAAATCTAGTTATGTGGTATTTCTTTATTTCTTTATTTCTGACAGTTAATTGAAGTTCTCACGTTTTATAGTAGTTGGGCGGAGTTTTAATAAATAGTCTTTTGCAATAGAGAGGAAGCAGAGTGGTAATTAGGCTGGATTATGAAAATATTTGTTACCCTTGTAAAAACTGGAAAAATAGAAGTAGAGAGATATTATTAATAATTAGAATTATCAGTGAATTACGGTTTGTCGTGTATTTATGCGAAATTTGATTATTCAAAGATGCACAGGGTGCATACAATTAATAAACAAAAATTTCGTTCGTATTGTTACTACACTTTTTATTCCACAGAATTTGTTAATATATCGTATGCAATTGACGATGATCTTGATAAAACCGATTAGACTTAGTAAAGTTAATCTGTTAATATAAATCTACGTAGAAACTTATAAAACTTTTTATGTTGAAAGACATGGAAAGCTTAAAATTATTTGTCGTTTCATACAACATAATCAATAAACAAAGAATACACAGTAATAATGAAATGGAAGTATTTTGTCATATAGCCTCGTCTCCATGCACATTAAAGATATTTTCAGCTTAGACAAAGCAAGATCACGCGACACGTAGCTGTGTATGGGATAAATATGTATATTTTTATATTTAGATGTTCATTATAGGACGCCTGGGAGCACAAGATGAATAAACATAAGTTTCACTATTATTTCGTTTCTTAGGTTCTCGGTATTTTAGATTAACTTCCGTAAAAAGAAGCGTTTTTATGCATATGCATAATAATGCATCAGCGACTATTTCAAGTATCAAAGAATACCTTCAATTTTTTTCTTTATTAAAAACAATAGAAAGAATTTATAAAACAATAATATACAGTGTTTAAATAAAAATACAAATAAGACATTGTTATTGCAAAGGTGTGAATGGAATAAACATGTACCTGTACAGTCTAAGTTTTATCATGAAAACAATTAAAATAATGAAAAGCTTCCGATTTTCTTTCCTTTTTTTTTCATTCTTCCTAAAATATAACGCACCAACCCATAATATGGAGTTATGTATCATGGTCTATCTTTTTTACTGGAAAATATAAAATCTTGTATATTAAAGATATACTAAGATGGATCAGAAGTGTACCCTTGTAATTCTTTCTTCCTTTCTCTTTCTTCTGTAGATTTGTGCATCATTAGACATCCAAAAGTATTCCTTTGTGCGAAATTATATCAATAAGAGGACGACAAGCATCTTTCTTTTAATACAAACGTGTTCTAAGAAAAAAATAGATAAATGAACGAAAAAAAATGAATAAATCGTGTACAAATTAATTAGCCTCGTTGGGATTTCATATAAAAATCGTTATCTCGCAGTGAGAATTAACAACCCATGATGATAAGTGATAATTATGGGTCTTTAGGCAGTCCATTCTAATTTGTGACATAGCCGGCTCGAAGCCTTCCATTTATTACACAGGATGAGAACGAAATATACGAGCTTCTCATTGCGTAAAATTAGCGAATCGCATCAGCCCTAGTCGGACGAATTGCGCGTTTCTTTTATCTCGCTTCCCTTTGATTACATTGCGACGGATTAGTTTAACATAATCCGGCTTCGCATAAAATTACCCGTCCGTCGTGTTTTTATTTCATGAAACTATATCTTTGTTGCTTTTAATGCTTCCTACTATGTACTCGTTGAAACAGGTAATAGCATACCAAGTGTTCACTTTATTATTCAATTAAGACTTCAATTCAATTAAGAACGCATATTACAAGCATAAGAGTTCCTATCGTTACTGAAAGACGCGTTGAAAGATTTTCATTGCATACAAAATTACTCAGGATGAGAAGAGAACGATTTTGTTTCCTTCAGAATGCCGGGGTATCCAATTTTCACGCGTGAAAGACTCTAACTTTCCTAAGAAAATATTTAAGGTTTCGTCCGAGTTCAGTAACTCACAATGCAATCTTGCTTTGTACTGTTTCACGCTCCTTGAAATAAAGACAGTATGTATCTTTCTAGAGACACATTAAAACGCGAGCACAGTCGATGCTGCTGTTTAAAATGAAAGAGCTTGTGTCTCTTTATTGCATCAATTTTGAGGAAACCTGACTTTTAAAACCCGCTACCGTCCTAAACCTTAATCACTTCTCCCAATGCTACTCATTAAATATTATGGATAGAAAATAAATTTGTTGCCAAAATTTTGAAAATTGTAAGTTAATAACATTTTCGTATACGTTTATAATTCACGCATAACTTAATTTATAATAACACAGGATTAACTAGCAACGTAGTGTACATTAAAACTGCTTCCTTGACTTATCGTGTTCTTTGCATGTACATAGTTTTCTTCCCATGTAGTCATATGCTTTCGTATGCAACGGAAGATAAATTATGTATAAGAAAACAACAAAATGAAACTCGAACGTTCGTAATTTGCACTAAACTTATTTGCAACCATATATGCATTAATTACATATTCTTGAGGCTGACTGATAGAGGAACGAGTGAATGAATTTGTAATAGAAAAATATATTGTAATAAATATATTTAATAAATAAATGTATTATAAGTATAGGTATAAGTATAAGTACAGGTATAGTGTATGCTGATCCAGATCCTCACTTTTTCAGTGTTGCAATACAATAGGATATGATAGGCAGCACGTTCATATATTTATAGCAAAGGACATTACTAAGAAAGTTAACCTTGGTGTGTAGCTCTAGCTGAAGGCTACAAGAAACAGCAATAGAAATCTATCTGTAACCCAAAACAAAATTTATATTCAAGGGCACAATAATATGTTTTGTTGTACTCTCCTTGTTTGTAATTTTTTTTTTTTTTTTTTTTTTTTTGCTTCACTAAATTCTATCTTCTTCGTAACAGCGATGTGCAGGTCGTATGTATACAAAAGGAAAGGTGTAGAGTTTTTCTTGAAGTAATTACTTGAACATACATAGATTAAGATAAATTGAAAAATTATCGATACGTTCGAATGATTCAAACTCGCGCGTCACAGTCGACCAATGGAACGAATCATTTTTCTATCGTTTCTTAAAAATTCAGTCAGAAAATTGTAAACTAGAGACTTCGTCTTTACCATTTTATGTCCTTTTATGGTCGCGAGCAAATTATCGGTTGATTCTTGAAAGCGTTTCACGGTGATTTCAAGCACGTGGTCTTAAGTGGACGTAAATAAACGACAATCGAATTACTGCGGACTAATCTCTCGTAATACGAAGTATTTCCGTTCCCTGTATCGAAATTCTTGGTACAAGTTCTATCGAAGTTGAGAAACAAAACGACTCCGCAACTAATTGCCGCGTTCATCGATTGGAGGCTTGTCTGAACGGAAAATAATTTATCGTTTCTTCTGTGCAATTTATTTGTCTATATAATGTACTTTTTCATAGTTTGACGAGAAATGTTCGCCGCTAGTTTATGTAGCTGGTGTAAATATCGCGAGGTAAACGTGTTCTATCATCTATCTTTCTTTCTATGAAACTGGATGTTTTATGATGAGTAATAGTTTGAAACTTAGAAAGCGCGTGTAAAATATGTTTTTGCAAGATAAAAAATTCTATCGAAAACATGTACATACTTGGTGATATACGATGATGTTTTGCGAGAGGACAATGTCCTTTTTCAAAGAGGTTATATGGAGAACTTTAAAGCTTGCAAAGCTTTTAGAACACTTCAGTTTAGGTCAGTCTCGCTGGTAATTAACATCATCCTAGACTCTCGTAAAATTTGATGTAAATATCCACTAGTCATTTTGTTAAGGAAAACGTAGCTTTTGTGCGGCAACTTTTTCCTTTGTTGCATAATTAAAAGACCAGCGACGTGATTGGAATGTTCCATGTCCTGCTAGAAAGAAACGAATTTCCAAGGAAGTCTTGGGAAGAAATTTTCAGAGACACGAAACGTTTGGGATCAGTTACCGAGGACATTGAATATTTCAAAAGATAAAATATTTAAAACCTCCTTATAATATGCATAAAATGAACATGTTCGCATTTAAAGATGCACATACTTCCTTAACGTAGTGACGTGTTGTAATATTATGATACATAAACTTTAATGATCTCTTACTCTGCTTTAGTAATCCAGAATTCACTACAGTTTTATCTGTAACGTTTTATGTTGAAAATTTATTCATACATATTATAAAATTTGTTCGTATATTATGTTTTAGTTTGTTACACGTGTATAAATACAAAATACACGAAAATCAAGCAACCGTTAACTCAGATAAACGAGATTTATTTTACGCGAATGGATATTACTACAGTCGATATGTTAAATTAATATCATAGGTTTGTCATCATTCGGTGTTGTGGAAATGTTTGTTCGTCAAAGTAAATAAAATAAATAAATCAGATACAGAAAATTTGTTTCGGGTGAATGCAGACTATAATAATCGATATTTTACGGTAACGGAATAAGTTCATCAAAACTTTCGACGACACCGAAATTATTTTTCAAATCATTAAAGATAGTCTTAATTTACGTGTGATTCAACATCGAAGCACGATTTTCTATTTTTAAAATGTTTTCCTTATCAACACGTACGTGTAATTTGAACTTTACATTTCAATGCAAATTAGCTGCAATTTTCTACATTTCGGATAAAAGTGTAATATTGTTGCGCGTTACTCTTGAAATACGTTATCAAGCGTATATTTCACAAATATTCGGGGAAAGTTATCACGGCGCGTTGTTGCTCTCATAAACTTAAAGCGTAACGATCACGACGATGATAATAAATTGCCGTTGTTAACTGCATCGCGAGGAAGATTTAAAAGGATGATGCACGTGAAGCAGCATTAGCGATACGGGCCTGGTCATTAGGAATGCGATTTATGTTCCACCAGATATGCGGCGGCGTCCCGGACAAACCGATTATCAGAGCAAAAACGACGATTGCATCAATCAGTAGAACACGATTTATTGATAATAAATTGAATCTGTTAACCGGAGAGATATCTAGCCCGAACACGGTCATGGAAGTAATTCTGTCATTTTCAACGTTTTCATTCAAGTATGAAACATGCAATATACTCTGAATGTAATGGAAGACGTTAAAAGTAAAAAAAGAAATATCAGCGTATCATAGAAGATTAATTATATGACTAATAAAAAAGTATACGTATTGTTATAATAATATCTCTGATCAGCCGATTTCGAAAGAATATTCGTGTTCGAAATATTCTTGTAACGAGCCATCTTTGGTTAACTGGTTGGATTTTGACGATGTTATATTATTCACGAGTTAGTTCTGAAAAAATATTTCTGACTGAATATCTCTTGCAATTGGGTTTGTGACCAACAATCTCTTCCCAATTGTAACTCTACCGTTTAAGTTGCAGGCGCATGAATACTTGATCACGGAGCAAAGACGTCAGAGCAAAACATAGCCACTTTGGAAGTACAAATAGAATCCTTTTATTGAATATTACTGTATTTAAATCGGGAAAGAATAAATCGGTGGATAATTTAGCCGAGCAAAGCAACGACTAATTTTGGTGTCCTAGTTTTTCACACAGTTCAGTTTATCGACGAGAAGAAAATTGTCGCTGATAGGTCAAGGGTGTAATTACATAATTACGATATTTGTTTGCAATACAAGCACGTGTCTAAAAACTTATCGATTTCTTAATTCGTTTACTCATTATGATGATATTAACCCCTTAACCTACAACTATGGGCATAGCCCGTAGTACGATGATCGGCCCAAATGTAAATATTACGGGCATATCCCGTAGTAAATGATCAGACCAAACGTAAATATTACGGCCATAGCCCGTAGTACGTACTACACAAGTCGTGCGAATGGCTCGAAGGCTGCGCGAGCTTGTTTACGTTTTTGGTCTAAAATTCTCGAACGTAAATCGTAGGTTAAGGGGTTAAATATATCACCTGATAATATACACTTCTTGATTCAAATTGTTTATCAAATCGATATGTTAATTGTTTATTAAATCAGTCGATATGTTAAATATTTATCAAATATTTATTAATATGATCGTATAACAGTTTCCTAAAACACGTACTGCGAAATATTATATATCAAGCAATATACGTCAAGCTTTAGTGGAGTTCAATTGTAGGCTAGCAGAAATAGATGATAATTAAATACTTGATAAATTAGATTTCGGAAGTACCTATGTTACCAAAGTTTGATCAATAGAACGTCGAACACTTTCAACAGCTGCAACTTATCTCGCACGAGTTTCTAAATCTACGCTGATTGAGAATACTTACAATTCAAGATCTTATTTCCACTCTCTAACTTTCCTACCTTTCCTAGAATTTTACGACGTGATAGCACAATGCCAATAGTTTGGCAACTATCTTCTTCGATATAGTTATAAAAAGATATGAGATTCAGCGAGACGATAAAATAGAAAATAAAATTAGAGAAATTATCGATCCTTTTCCGTGTTTGAAAATTTCTACCTTAAAATCACGGAAAAACATGATAAGTGTATTTTTATTAATTCTTCTACTTTAGTGTCTAAAAATATAAAATAATTACAAATGTGGAAACCTCTTTCGAACCAGCTGAATTTATACTTTAGACAAATAATATCTTAATATCTTCAAATGTGGTGAATTTTAAACCCGTTTTAAACTCGTTTCCGTCGATTCATCGTATTCCTTCCCTGCACACTTTTCGATCGATATAAATACTAAACGTCGATATTTTTTACTGCATAATGTGATTTTCTATACATATGCACGTGTTTGTCTTCTTATAGTAATACTTAATAAACGTAAGAAGTTGAATCACAGCCACAACAGCTCGAAAATTTTCTACATAAGTTTGATGATATGGAACATGACAAGAACATATGAATATATACATACAAAACATGCACGTCATGCTTCACACATGCGAATGACTATGACTTGTATTCTTCCTGTATGGCCTTCACTCTGAAAGTAAATTGCTTGAGAAGAACCATCATAGCAAAAGATAATAAAGAATGCTACGTGTGCGTTGAGAAATTGATGTTATACCAAAGTTTGGCATTTCGATACCAAACGTTTAACCAACCGATTTATTTGATTAAATTTTATCAAAAATTCTGAATTCTTTCAGTACGAGAGAAATAGAAATAAGGAAATAGAAACGAATTAAACGCGTTATTTAAAGCACATGGTTATTTCCAAGTTCATGTAGAAGAAGAAAAGTTTCTCGTGGAACAGCTGTGCAAAGCTTCTACGAAAAAAATCAAGATCTCCTTAATTTGCTACGCATTCTCGTGTTAAATTAATGAAGAAATTAATCGGAGAGAGAGCACGTGGTTCCGCGTTACTGTGCATTACGAGCTTAATTACGCAACGCACTCACCTTGCACAAGCAAATTGAAATAAATTAAACCTGCAGGAGTTTGTTTGACAAAGGACTTGTTTCCACATTTTCCTTTACTTTTAATTTGTCCAGCTCAAATACGACTTCCTCTTCTGTCTACGTATAATTTTTGTTATAAAGTGAATAATACAATAATAATATTGCGAGACGCGTGATTCTTTACGGTTTTAAATGGTAAACGACGCATATGTCAGAAAAATCTAAAAATTATTTCTCTGTTGCAAAAAAGTATAAATTTTGCATTGAATTAATTTAAGTAATTTAATGTTATTTTCATATTCATGGTTAATTTGGATTGTGACATAAGCGCAATATGAAATTTATAATAATGGCAATATTCGGTTTAAAGTCGAAGCACGTCTGACAAAGAGTGGGCGATTCTACTGTGGCCGGTCTATATGATATTTGTACCAATCTGCAATATCGTTTTATTCCATTTACTTTCTCATATATATATGTTATATTATATATTATATATCATACAAGAAAATATGTATATATCGTTTAATTTGATTTTGAAATTATTGTAGTTTCTGATATTTTTGTGTTAGCAAAGAAAGAAGTTCAAACGTATGACAACGTATGAATAAACGTGTGAGCGAAAATCTTGAATTACAATTAGATCTAGCATAAAAGTTCCTGTATACATATACAATTGTGAATTTTCAGCTACAATAGATAGATACGTAATTACGGACATCTATATAATGATTCGATATTTAGTGATTCCTAAAATGAGATATTTTGTGAAACAATATAATCCTAGTGAAATTATATGACTAAATATGAAACAACGCAGTGATCAACGAACCTATTAATTTCTATTATCGGAAATGGTTGATAATAATTGATATTAAACGCTATAAATTTAAATTACTATTATATGAATTACATTATATTGTAAATGAGACATTTTAATGAACAATGAACCAAGAATTCAGCTATAGAAACTAAACTTAATATTAATCGTAAGGAGGTTGCCAAAAAATATCTTTTTATTCCTATTAATTCCATTAATCTTTTAAAGTATCACTTACATGAGCGGGTCAAGAATTTCTTTGAAATTTTAAAAATATATACACGACGTTGTATGGTAGAAACGTGTAAATATTTTGCCATTCGTTTTTTGCGTTTATCCTTTAAAACAATTTTCTGCTGTCGATATCTTCCGCTTTTGTTCTTCATCTCCGTAGTGTAAAGTTAACGGAATGTAAACTTGTTCAAAACGAGACGAAATTGCACCACGTGACATGATCGACGGGAGTGTTCGACCTGGAAGTGACAGCGAGTGTATCATGAAATGACAAGTATAGTCTATTGTATATCTAAAGCAATCGCGTGTCGAGAGGATCAGCTAAAGCGATATAATAGAACGTATTAAATTCACCAGAATTATTAACTTTAATATTTAGTGGATATATATTTTTCTAAAGATGAGATTCTTAGATTATGCCTGAATTTATTCAACGTATTTCATCAAATGTTATTTCTCGTTTACGCTGCCATGCATTCAGGCGTAAGAGTGAACTCGTGTTCTGAAGTAGTGGAATAACAAAATTAAACTAATAAAATCGTAAAATAACACGAATTAAACTGGCATCTATCAGAAATGGCTCTGGTACAATTAATACCGTCTGAACCTTGAAAAACAAGGTTGAATATACATATTTATTTTCAGAGTTTCCTGGCAAATATATCCCCGAAATTGTTATTTTCTATATTGACATAGATAAATGTCAAAGGTGAATAGAAATGCTTCTGAATTCGAATGCAGACTTGAAATGCATCCAACATGTTACGTAAACTCTATGAAATGCTATTGTTTGTCTCCATTTCTGCGTCTCGTTCCTTAGCAGTCTATGAGAGGGAGTCTAATGCCTTCCGCTTCAAATGATGCTGATTGAAACTACCAACGTTTTCTAAAAATAACTCCACCTCTCTTACATTGTACCTTTGGCCTGCTCTTCTTTAGAGAACGAACGAACGATACTCCCCTTAATGCCCAAGCATGAATAGAAGTTTGGCAATGACGTGAAATTTCCTGTGAAACCTGAAATCCTCAGCTCCTATAGTCTACATCGATTCTCAAAATGTTTCGAACTGATATTTATTTTATTAATTGGTACGAGTGTTCGTAGTTTTGTATTTTTATTATATTTGTTCATTTTATTAGTTTATTTCTTTAAAGCAGCCAGTTTCATTAACTTCGATCGTTGTGGTTTGAACGAGTATTTATTTCTTCATTAATTTTCGCAATAAAGCAAAATGTTTTGAATAATAAAGAATGTTTATTAGTTTAAAAATAAATTGCAAGAACTGTGACGTGGTCCTAAATTAATAGTAGTTGTAATTAAAAGTTCCTCTAAAGTGAAAATGTTATAGAAAACGACGGTTACACGATAATTACGAATCCTGATGGACATTAAATGGAAAATATTCATCATGAGATAGAATAAGCTTAATTTCATTTTGTTCAGGACTTCGGTAATTGTTTCATGTAAATGATATGAAATATTATCATAAGTATTACGAAATACCATCGCAGATGGTATTAATGGCACATTTTCCCACCATTTACTATGCATACAGATAGATTCGTGTGCAAATATGACTCTTTCAATCATGCAATTCAGCTCTTCGCATTACGCGGCTAATTAATCATTCGTCGTTTGATTGATTATACAAACACGGATATACGGATCATCGAATAATCCAAGGTACAGGAATCAGAACAAACTTTCTTCCCACTAATATCTTCTGGGTCAATATATTTGTGGTTAAGGTATTTTCTCTCATCTCTTATAGATACCAGTTTTTACATTCGTGCAATCAGGCTTTTAATTTCATAAAACATTTTCGTATTAAAGAAACACGATTATAGATATTAAGATCATCGATTGTCTCGTATCGTTGTCGTTACTATCGATTATGGTAGAACACCGTGTATCTGAGTTCTATTCATTAGTACGAAATTTTAGTTAGTGTCCGATTAACTAAACTCCTGCCAATTGAATCCACTTATCTGAACACGAACTCCTATTATTTGAATGAGAAATCATAGATAGCAGGGAGAATCGATGAACTCCTATTATTATATGTATGAACTCCAGTTCCACGAACTGTTTGTTCCTCGACGAGTTCACACAAATGGAGTTCCACTGGTACCCATTACGCTATCTCTATCATATCTATTTAAAAGTGAATAGAAAATTAATAAATAGATCAGTAACGTTATACAGAATATTTACATGTTAGGTCTTGTTTTATTTAAGACTTTGCAAACCTGTCCAAATCTATAATAGTAGTATTATTCGATTTTAAAGGCGAAGCACGTCTGACACTGTACGACTCTACCGTGGCTGGTCTATATGAGATTTTTATCGATCTACAATATTATTTTTCCATTTATTTTCCTATATGTACATATATTGTATACACTGTCTACTATATATATACTATAAGGAAGAATATCAAACTAAAATTGGTACTATGATATAAACCGCAATTTGGAAATATTTTTCCAGTTTATATCATCTCTACTCCTCTTAGTTGGTTAAAAAAAAAAAAAAAAAAAAAAAATATACTGTACGAGAAGTATTTGTACACCATTTATATACCAACTAATCCAGAGATTCCTCGAATGCAACGATTGGTACGTCGAGAGGAGCAAGCTACGCATTGAAAAATCATATCATGTGCGAAGATCGCGAGAGCGAATTCGAATTGTTCCAAAATAACGCGTGATGGAGCAACGTCAGATGTGAAATCTAGCGATTGGCGGACGTTTGAGGATGAATTAGACGTTTCACGGTGGTTACCTATTTGACTCGCGCGTCCTTCAAAACGCTGCTTCAAAAGCAGCGGATTTCCACTCGAATACGATGCCCACGGCTGAGATATTCGCATTTCAGGAAACCGTGAAACTGTCGACTCTTCAGCCTGGTAATATTTGAAAAGATAGCTTTTACTTGACAAAACACGAGTACATATTTATCGTATATACCATGTGTTCTGCATGCGCGACATCCCGAGGCTGTTACGAATTTCCTGTTCAATGTTACACAGTGGGTGGCTCCTTTGGCGGTTCAGCATTTTCCAGCTGGAAGACGCAAAGCGATTTGTAGTGTAGCTCCCGCCGGCGAAGGTCTCCTGTTGCAACCGTTGCGATTCTCTTCCATCCAAGCGATTGGCTCTGTTTAGTCAGAGATGTTCGGTTTAATGATGTATAATTCCGCGTAGTTCGTACTCGCGCATTGACGTTTACCGCAACATATCTCGAATTGACTTTCTTCACGCGGTATGTCGAGTTAGAGAATTTCTTACCAGAATATGCCCCACAATGTGATTTTAACTAGATTGGATTAGTAAGTTTCATTGCACTTTCTGCGAAATGATAGAACGATAGAGTTAAAGTGCATTTCTAACATCGAATGAATCATTGAAAAATCGCATTGACTAGTAACATAGAAGACATGCATAACATAGAGAAAGTAACTTCATTCCGTGTGAAATTCAAATGAATCGTTTTCAGATAACTTCGTATTTGAGTTAATTAAATTATTCAAACGAAATAACAAATAATCTCTCAAAGATAACGTATATTATCCAAATAATTATTTTTTAAATATGTCGTTTGGATAGTAATCTGCAGAATTTTTATAATCGATGCATTATATCTCCTTTTCTTTATTCCATCGTAATGTATTAAATACATGTATGCAATATACAGTATATATAGATAATAGAATACCGATAATACAACGATATAAGAGAGAGATTAAATTTTTCTAAATCCAGTTGTTGTAAGAAAGGAAGGAAATATTATCGAAGGGGATGTTAAATGTTCCAGGTCGTTCAATTGACCTTTCTCGATTTCGTTCTACTTTACTACATTCTCGATTCGTTTATCGTACACTAAACACACTCTAACCGTATATCATGTATTGTATGTGTGCATCGAATATCTTTTCTATCACAGTCCTTTTCTGTTCATGACGTTCGTATACAAATTGACGTTTTATCAATACTCGCATCTTAAAGGAATTGTTTAGAAACTGCGTGCATAAACTCTCACAGAATATCAAGTGCAAACCGTGAAATATTCGTTTTTCTTAAAAATGACAAATACATGTCGAGTTGCTTTTAAATGTTTTCAAGCAACATTTATAACTCTATTTTTTTTTTTTTTTTTTTTTTTTTATCAAACACGCCTCTTGATTTAGATCGATATTGTAACATGCTAAACAGCCTTCGCTTGACCCTTTCATATAGCGCACACCACATTGAGAATTAAATAGAAACGAGTCGTATTATGGAAATTGACCAATTCATATGCAAGACATCCTTGTTATTATTTGAAGATGGAAATTTTGCTTTCCTTTTGATATAGGTATAGTTTATTTCTCATTACAATACTACGCTCTGATTGTACTAACTAATAAACTAATATCGTTGAGAATTCTGATTGTCAATTGGCTAATTATTCTTCTTAATACATTAAACGATATGAAATTACATAGATAGACTACATTATTCCTTTATTTTATCTTTCATTTACCATTTTTTAAAATTAATTTATTTTATAATAAATTTATCAAACTGACGCTACGTTAACAGACCAAGACCAATATATATTCAAGTATAAAATTGTTCGTGTCTTTCACAAATGCTGAAGCAATCTGCAAGATATTTTACTTTCGTGGATTCATCTTAACATGTCAAATTTATACAGAGGATCGATGAGGGTCAAATGTTTGAATTATTGAATATATAAGATAATAGTAGGTTTGATAATAAATTTGTACAAGATTCTGAATGTATATGAAAAACGAATCAAAAATAGAAAAATAGAAAAAATGTATATTAATCTTATTAATCAAACATAATTTTAGTCAATGATAATTGATTATTATATTCAGTATCTGGAGAATTTAATAGTATATTAAGATACGATAATTTTATTCGTTCGGTAGATAAAAGTGTAACAGCAAAGATAAAAAAGTTAGAGTATACTTTGCGAAATATCGTGCAGCTAAAATTGAAGCGGCTAGATACAGCCATGAATGTAATTTCGTGAATTATTTACATGTATAGGTGTACCAACTTGAAGAGAAGCTTTCAAGTAACGGTTCACTTTTTTCTTCGGATCCGGGGTAATGCTTGCAAAACAGAAGCCACTTTAAGACAGCAGGGTGATAATCGAGAATGGTAAGTTGATGTTTTATACTGCATAGTAAAGCGAGGCTACTAGGGTACGAGGTATGAGGTACCGAGGCCACGCTACAAGGAAGGAAATCTTTTTTTCCACCAACTTCCTTTATGTTCGAAAATAAGAACAGTTCTTTATAAGCATAGCTTCCTCGAAAAACGTAAATTTAAATCGTTGGATAAAGTAAATTGTCCAGAATCATAATGTATGAGAAGGAGGAGCAGAAATGTATATAGAAATTTAAAACATATGAATGTTCTGAAACGTATCGACTAATGGATTTTTGACACAAGGATAGATGGCATCGACGGCTTTAATACATTAGTGCAACATGAAACAGGAGATTAATAATAAAAAAATGAATGTAGTCACGAAGCAACTTTCGACAAAATAAAATGTTGACTTTAGAGTGTGAATTAAATTAAGAATAGTGCTTTTTCTAACTAATACGTATTATATACCAATAAAATTTTATGATATATTAACGCATGACATAAACGAATCATACTATTATTTATGGCGAAACCAAACATAACGGAGAATTGACGAGAAATAATCATCAAAGAGAAATTCATTCGAATAAATCTGATTTTTAAACGTAACTGAATCCTTTGTCTGTCCTCGTGACGATACGTACACCTTTATTTGAATTTGCCGTTTCCAACAATTGCGGTTTCATATTCGAGCTCATATTATTTCATAAACAACTTGATGCATATGTTTTACTTGTAATACAAATATTCGACTGTTTTATCAAATGAAACATTTACTCAATAGTCAAATACATTAAATATTATTCGAACATTTTACTGTAATAAAGGTTAAATAAAATATCTTTTAGTACAATTTTATTTTCATGTGAAATTATACGAGCTAGAATATTTTATTAAAATCAAATGACAGAAAATTTGTTTGTTGTACTACTAAATTAGATACGAAATATAGAAAGTACTTATCGAAATTTTATTGAAATAAAAAGAAGAGTCATTTTCACTCGCTTCGAAAATGAGCAAAATATTCAGTATAAAAATTTCATTATAAGAAGGGGAATTTTAATAAAATTTAATTAAATTCTTTACACTTTTAATTTTTCTTTTGATATTATTTTAAATTTTGGCCTGAGAGATGTGGGCAAATCATATATTTTATGGAAGTTAAGCTTAGATAGTTTCTTTATTCATCCGATTGGATGATCCAACGAAAATTGAACCGAAATCAAATAACTAACTCCTCTTACATTTTATTAAATGCACAGCATACGATACATTTAATGAGGTGTATATAGAGATAGTTGTACACATATATACTGTCTTTTGTTATCAATTTATTAACATACTTGATTATTGATTATGAAAAGTGATAAGATTTAATTTTCATTCCTATGTTAATTAAGCATATCGGCGAGGATAAACTTGCAGCGTGTGAATTGTAGTAATTTACAATATTTTTAGTCTATTGAAGTGAAATCTTCTTTTTTCACATGTTTCTAATTCGCATACTTTCATAGAAAATAAAAGATATCGACAAATCACCGAGCTACCAGAATTTGGTTCACAGTTACAAATTCAGTAGCAACGATCGAATAGTATCAGCAAATCCACGAAACGCTTGAAAGTCAATGTTCAAATTGTAATTTGTATAACACTATCCGCCTATCGAGATCAGATCGGTGACAAAATTACCACTCCATTCCAGTTTAACGTGCAAACGCTTCGTATCGATGTGAAAACGTTATATGCAAACGATCCCCCTGCGTTGATTTGCATAACTGATTTAAAAAACAGCGAACAGTAAAGGAAAGGAAGAAAGAAGAAACAATACAAAACGATCGTATTCAGATGAGAGCACGCGTAAAATTGGATTTCTCGTACAACTCGATTTGACCCTTCCAGCAATTTCATCATATAAGCGGGAATCTTGAAAGAAATTTTTGTCAGACCTCCGTCGATTTCTTCTTTTTTTTTCTTTTTGTTCCAAACACCTGCAAGAGCTTGAGGAACACTCGAGGTCGTGCATCTATGAAAAATTTATCGCGCTTAAATTATGCAAAATTGCTGTACGTTAAAATTCTCGATACAGACCAACTTTACGATACGAACGTGACTTTTTCGCTATTTGCGACGTGTAAATGCTTTGTCACTTTCGAATCTTCAGGATGTGATTATGAGAAATATTTCACCTATTTCGAAGGAATTTATATAATTTTAACGTGGTAGAAAAAGAATTGTTTAATTGTGAGTTTGAGAACTTTTGGTTCTTGTTACAAATTGATATGCTCTACGAATTCATCGGATGCAAACATCAAGCGAGGATTGTTGACTGTATGTCTACATTCGTTATACTGCGAGTTTGTGTATACGCATGTGAAAACCAGGAAATCGTCCAAAAAAATCTTCGTTAATGACCTCTCGTCCCTTTGCACAGGACTGTTGGAAAATATTATACGAGGTAAAATTAGAGTTCAAATGTAGCTTTGGATTAGTTCTGCACGATGAAACTAAAATTCAAACGTGAAATGGCTTGTTTTTGCTTTACTTCGGTTTACTTTTCTACGCAAAATCCTTCGCCTTTGCTCTACGTATGTAGATACACTGAATTTTTATTTTTTCCGTTTTCGAGCATTGGAATTGTTTTAATTTTTTTATTATCTTATGTAAAAGCCCGGATTTTAAGGTCACAACAATTAAATTTACAATTTATTGTATTGTACGAATGAGTACGTAATTAAAAAAAATTATTTATATTCTCTACAACGAAGCAGTATTGCACGACCTTTGAACCTAATATTATATTAGTTGATAAATACTTAATAAATTTCAGAACATTGTCTATTCCTCGCTGCTATGTGGGACAGCGTTCTGTGAATATGTTGCGACAAGCATTCATCACATTGTATGATAATAACATTATAATAATAACAACGAGTTGTCTGAGTAACCATGATACAATTTACAAAAGAGTGATTCTAATTGTAAGTGAAGAAGTCAAAAATACAACACAAAAATTTGTACATATGACATTTGGTTTTTGAGAAAATCAAGTTTGAAATTTATTAAGTACATGCGAATTTGGTTGGGTATGAGTAGACACTCATAACGGACAATAAATTATAAGTCATAGACTCTCCTTTTATAATTTTATAATTTTACATCAACTAGAATAATTTCTAATTTGTAGAGTTAATATATTATTTTTATTTAAATTATTATGATATTTATGCGGTGTAAATACTGTGGATTAAAACGAATACCGCAGGCTAGAATTTTAATATTCAAAAAAAGAGGAGACGCGAACATAAGAAAAAGTAGGAAAGGTAAATACAACAAAGCTACCGAAATCTCATGCAAATACATATAATGTTCATTTTACATAAACTGACCGCCGGGTAAAATTAATTTACGTTACAATGCCGTATCTTGGAAAGTGCTCAGATTCTTAAATAATTGCTGCTCACTGAGTGCTTAAAGAAGATGATTCTTTTCATTACCGTTACGTACTTAAGTATATAGCTGAATAAGCTAATTAAAATTCAACGAAGGCTATATTAATATTATCAACATTCTCGTTTCCTTGAATGAATGTTAAATATGTTGTTAGTTCATTTAATTAAATGTACGTTCTTCCGATATACTTTTCGCATGGTTCCCCTAACTTGCCGCCTGTTTAATGTAGGCACTATAGTTCGGAGACAATATTTGTAAACGAAATGAAATGCGTCTGAAAGATTGTAAAACTGATAATCAGTTTACGAAGTCTTGTACGTAACGTGTATTTGTCTCGCAGAATGTAAAGATTGATATGCTTTCCTATAAAGATCCTTAAAATAGTTTTTAATAAATTCATAAAAAACGAAGTAAATGTTAATGATCTTGTATTTAATAATAAAAGCTTTTTCTTGTATTTATATAATGAAAGCTTTATTTTATAAATCCATAAACGACGAAGAAAGTGTTGGATTTGTTATAAGTATTAATATAATATAGAGAAAATCGAAAGCAGAATAAGAAATATATGTAGCAATCAATTATTCGTTAAGCTGATGTTTATTAAATTAATATTTCGTTTGATGAATAAATTTTCTATTTAGGCAAATTTAAAAAATCTAGAATTGTTTGTATTTTTTATCTGTCCATCTGCGGTACAGCCATTTACCTTTTCCGATCATGTGAATCTATATGAAAACTATACAAATTCTATTCGAATTCTCTATATCTGCTATACTATTGTAAAATTTCGGTGCAGTGAATCGTATCGAAATTGATAGAAGTACGTCGTCTGTGTGTACGAATTTCAAACATTCTTCATTGAAGTATCTCGCTGGATGAATGACATTGTAGTACATCATTGAACATTCCCTGTCGGTTGGTCAAATGTGTACGCTGTCGTAAAGTAGGTTGCGGCTGCATACGTATAAACATCTCCAGCGCAAAATTAAATTCCGAATAACTAGGAAGCTAAGCTTCATTTGTGTATATCAACTCTTCACATTGTCTTTACATCTATAACTGACCTTACAAGCAATTTCTACGTAATATTTATAAATATCCTGTATATTATGCGTCCATATACCGATCGATACTAATGCAAATATTCTTTTGTATAGTTTTTCACTGTTGCTTGTTTACATACGTATTCTTGATCCAAGAAATAAGATTAAAAATTCTAAATATTTATTTCTGTCAGTCTTTAAGCAAATAATAGGTCGAAATAAAATATTAGAATTTTTAATGCTACCAAGTTTCATTCGTGTTATAGACTTTGCACGGTCCACTATTCTTAACAAAAGAGGAACTAGCACGAATAGACTACACCTTTCGGTCAATTATGCACGCTCAACACTCGAAAGCGCGTGTATATCTTGAAATCATGCTTGCATTATCTACATAACTCCCTTCAATACAGCTATCAATGCACAAGCACTACGATGTCAGTTTACAATGCAATCGGGCTAAATACGATTCCAAGCCAACCAAACACTGCACCTACTGTATGCATAAAGAGTTACGAAAATTTGGAAAATAACACCCTTTGTTATCCCAACGAGAAATGCCATGTAATCGTGTTTCGATTTGAGATGTGCGATCTTCTCTCGCGAGTTATTTTTTTCGATCGTAAGATCATATTATTGACGCGAACGAAAACAATAATCAAGCAGGTTTACGATAAAAATATGCATTAATCAGAAATTCTATATCAAAAGATATTAGCTTTCCCATTTCTCATAAATAAAAGTAATAAAATAATGAGAAAATGTTCCCTGTTCCTTGACATATTTTTTTTTAATTTAATAAATTCTTGAGAGGGTTAATCATGACGGAAATCTTTCTCTTCTTCACGTTCCGACCACAACATCCATGCCTCTCAAATAATGAATGCATGCATGCAGAATACAAAGCTGCTATAGTATAGTTTCACCCATGACCCGATTTTCGACAATTCTGTATCGATTTATTTGACCCTACTGCAACAAGACTGCAATTTCGACAGTTAGAAGAATTTAATACTTGCTCCTGCGAAAATCTATAACGAACATATAACTAAAATTCTAATAAAAGTTCTTTTATCTATATTAATTTGTAAAATCTAATATTTGTCTGATATAGACATCACGTAGGCGTTAAAGTTACCAAAATTTTAGTTGATTATAGTTTAAGGAAGTATACGTGGCGTGAAGTTGAAACAGCGTCTCTAATATTCCGAAACAACTCAAACCGATAGTTTGAATAATACAAATCACGGCCCAATCGATTGTTTCCCATCGGAACGTAATTATTATTTAACTAACAGGTTTCGATGTGCCCCAACGTGTTAATCATTCGTTAATCATGCAAGTACACTGAAACTTCTATCGTTAGCTACTTGATAATGAAAATTTAAAGTCACGTTAAGCCAGGATTATAGCTAACGAACAAGCACAAACAAACGTTGTTAGGATTTCTACTTAACGTTCTCATCAATCACTTTGATAATAAACGAGATACCACTTCGGTAATATCAAGATAGCAAGGATACGAGACTTGTTGAAGTTCGGGGACGACAGTGTCACTTTTTCTAGTTCTACAAAATCGAAGCTTCTAACGATACTTGGGGTATTCAATTTGGAGTTCAGAATTGTTAACATGCATTATCATCCGTCACTTAATTAATCAATCAATCAGTTGTATATTATCTACTTTGTATTAAGATATCAGGACAAGCTAATAAATTTTGATTATACAATTCGCTCACGTCGTTCAATTTTCAAGAACATTGAAAGTGCTGAGTGCAGGCGTGGAATGTTTTCTATTAAAGTTCAAATTTATCCACAAGTTTGTTGAAATTAAAGATTTTATCACGATATTACCTATCCTCGGATCCTTCCAATTATTGATCATTATCCTACAAAATCTTGAGTTTCGCGTTCATCGATACAACGCAGAAAGCATTTCGGACATTACATATAATAGCGCGTTTAGTAAGTTGCAGCGGAATGTCCCCAACATAATTCGTGTTGCCGCCTATTCAGCAATCGAAACTATATTTTCTCGTTCCCCAGGGGAGAGCAAAAATTTTTAAATTAATTCAAACCGTTCGAAAATGCTGACTACGTGGCATAAAATTGTGGTATACGTTTTCTCATTTGCAATTACAGTCACAGGTGTCGGGTGGTTACGCATGGTCTAACCCAAATAACGCATTAGCGGAAATTACGCAAGCGGTATTGCAATCAACAAGCGTTTACTTTAACAGCTACTGGCTGATAGAGGAACGGTTTAATGAGCTGCTTCAAATTACTAGAAAAATAGGGCACGATCACTCCTATCCGACAATTAATAAAAATCACATTTCGCTCTTGGCAATTACTGGCAACTGCTACAGGGCTGATAGTTTGATGTTATTAGGGGTCATAATAAACTTTTAAAACGCACATTAACCTCGACTAATTTTTTGGTAAATTCGGATCGTTTAGGAGTGGAGTAGGTTAATACCGGTTAGAAGCGATGAAGTAGACTGCGAAAATTTTTTAATTGATGAATTTATGAATCGATAGTAATTATAAATGAAGAATAATGTGAAAGATATGAAATATAGAAAAGAGTAATATCATTTATAGCCGTGTTCCTTTCATCCAATTTCAGAAATTCATGTAATTTCAGTATTTTTACCGAACAAACGCTGCAATATGAAAATTACGAATTTTTCACTTACAGGAGTCTCCATATTCTACGCAGGTTATATGGAATCATCTGCTAGACATCGTAACGCGCTTACCTTCCCCAAGGGGAGGAAAACGAAAAGCAGAAAGAAGACAAAATAACAGATTTTATACATCTTTTATCTTTTAAAACGAAACGAGCTAAAGTATCTAAAAATATTATAACCAGGATATTTCTTAAGGATATCAATATTTTACAACGTACTACAAGAGTACTACAAGATCAATTTTTATCCGCCGAAACAATATTACACGCAACGCGATTTACTATTTGATCATGTACGTAATTTCTTGTTGGCAAAGATACAAGAATCCAGGAGGTAAACACAAGCGAAGACAATAAATTCTCTTATCCATATTTTTTATTAGGGAGCTATACCGGTTATTCGCTACATTTATCTATGAAGCTCAAAGTTATCGTTTCCAACAAAATATATCGCGAATGGCAACTACAAAATCGTTGCTACGATCGCTTGAATTTCAAGCTAATTGAATTTTTTGTGGCCGCCTCAGGAGCATTAAAAGGACAAAATTTAACGAAGATAGTTGACGAGAACGATCGTTAAAGGATACTATCGCTACAAGCAAAGCATTCTTAGTGGTAACGTTTTAATCCCCGCGAGACGATGCTGGCCAAGTTAAAAACCGAGATTTAAATCCACTACGTCTCATTGTCACCAGTAAACTCTTCGTGAATCATTACAATCAGTTGTTTTGAATCATGGAAAGCTATTGTTTACGCTTTCTGTTTGCTTGCAGGCGCCTGTCAAGTTTCAACGCAAATTGTCCTTAACTCTCGCGTAATCTCGCTCGAGCCTTCGCGTAGCGCAAAACATGGCTGTTGTTGGTTCATTTTCACGAGCGTGTCACGAAGTTCGTTCCGGAGGCATACTCTTTGTAACGATTTCTACTATTCCACTGTTAACAGAAAAGTCCGCGGTAAAGATAAAGGAACACTTTTGGTTTGGAGCTATACTTCAAATACGAAGAGTGAACTGTAATTGTTAGAGGATCAAAAGTTTTCTTATGGTCGACAAAGTTTTTGTTTATCAAGCATCATGGTCCTCGAGCGGCTTAAAGTACGTTTCAGAAATGATACGGGTAAATGGTAAAAGGACAAATTTTTTGTTGCTTTCGGAGAAAGAAAACAGGAGAACGATATCGGTCTTTGTAAAGAAATAGCCCTTTGTACCTTTTTAAACCAGTTTCTAATAGAGCTGTTGAAAAGGTATCGTTCGATTCTACTTTTCAGACGTAATAAAATTGAAAGATATCCCGATGATAAAGGCATAGAAAGACGAAGAGTTCTATTCCTTGATAGATACCCAACAAGTACAAAATACCAAAAGGAAAAATCTGGTACCACTAAGAGAACATCGATCGATTAATACTCGCATGATTATCGACTAGCGTGTTCTCTGGTTTCTGTGTGATTTCGACAAGCACACGAGACGAGGAAAAACCTGGCAATCCATTGTTTTTTCGGAGAGATAACATACCGTGGTGACAGCTGAGGCTGCTAGTGCGCATGGTTTCGCGAACAACTAGGTACGAGAGGTTCGGTGTCGTTATCTGCGTTTCGAGGCTGTGAGCAACCGGCTCAGCAACATATAGAAATACCAGACGATTCGGTACTGCGGTACGACCTCGGCACTGAGTACATTTCTCTGGCATTTCCTTGGTATTTCACGCGTATCTCGCATGACTATAGCAATGTCACTTTCCAACGTTGCATGTAAATGTGGCTTCGTGCAGCGTATCCAATTATGTCGACGATTACTGTTCTCTGAACGACTACACGAATAACGAAATCGAACCTTTTCTCTTTCTTGTAGTGAGAATATGGAGCTAAATAAAAATTGATTCTAAATAAAAATTGAAGTTCTCTCAGTATCTAGGCTTGTAGACATCGTGGTTGTAACGTATAACGCGTCCTTAATTTGGAAAATTGATCTGTAGTCCTAAATTAAAAATAAACCAACTCCCGAATTATGATACATCAGTTTCTATTAAGAAGCAGCAAGTCACTTCAAACTTATAAATCCTAACTAGTATTAGGAGTTCTCTCAGTCGTAAATAAAAGGGTTGAAAAGCAGGCAGGAGAAGGAGCAGACAAATTCTTAACCTAAGAAATAAGGAGAAGTCACGTTCAGATCGTAAACCCCATTCATGATAGGTATCTTAATAGAGAGTACATCGCGTATGAGAAAGTATGTACGTACGGTTTCGAGGAAAAAATATAATCAAGTTATGAAATTATTGAAACGTGAGCAATTAAACGTCATAGTAAAAAACAAGTTACGATCGTATTAAGTACGTGCTACGTATCAAATTACGAATTCCACTAAGGACATTAGAAATTATTATTTTTATAACTACGATAAGAATAGCACATGGTACATTCAAATCTCCCATAAACGCAACGATTTCAAAAATCTGCGATTTAACTATGATCGATAATATTAAAGATGTTGTTTAAAATAGCGAAGTAAACGGATCCAATATCATTTGATGTAACGTTATCGCAATGTGAGAAATATTGTTCAACTTGAGGGGCCTAGTTGACTCAATATAAAAGCTTTTTCTATCACTCATGTCGATTTTCGTGTTATCCGTATCATGGAAGGAAGAACTGGGTAACGGATCGGACTATGTGCCAATACTCCGCTTCGTAGCATACAACGGCGGCTTTTGCCCGACATACGATGGCCGTGTGCAATTTGCAGTACAAGTTATATTTCTGTTTATCCTCTTCCGCTTTCTATTCAATGAGAAAAGAGTATATCTGGCTACAGCGTAAGATAAGATATGAAAAAACTTTATTTCCCCTCACAATAATTATCTTTATTATCAATGATAGAAATTGTTTAGATCTCTGTATGGTAACTAAAAATTGGTTTCTGAGAAACGATGGAAGTGAATGATTGCAAATTGAGCGACATATTTTACTGTGAAACATCGTTTGCAATTTTATTTTTTGCAAGTCGTATTTATGCGTTATCGCAAATCTGCAAGCGTATTTGTATGGTTTCTTTGTTCACTTGTATATAACAGATTTATTGACTGTTTATAAAATTATAAATATTGCGATAAAATTGCTATATTTATATACTTATATATTCATATAGTTTGTACTAAATGGTGGAGTATGTCATACCACATCGTCGTCAGATTAATTAGAGATATGATTGTTGGACATTAAATATTCAATATTCAATTGTTATAATTAATATTTAATTGCGCCAATCGGGGAAATTGCAATAGTTGTGATTGAATTCGAATAAAAACCCTCTTTATACTAACAAATAACGATCGTATTAAAACTGTAACTCTACTTGTATTAGTGCATTCGTTATTTATTGATAATAACGCCTTCGAATTATGTTCTACAGGAATATATTTCTCGTTAATATATTCATATGTATTATACATTTTAGAAGCGGCATGCGATTTAGAAATTCGATATTAATGCCCGAACAGTATATTGAATAAATACGTATCTTGAATATCCAAGTGGCCTTCACGTTGAAAGTACAGAATTTGCGTATCTAATGTCGATAGTATGGCAGAAATAATCTTACAAATACGATGTAGACGTGAAAGGTTAATCAGAAGATTCGATTTACCATTTAAATGACGTTCATTTGCTATCTCTGCATGCTATATTTACCAATATGCTAATCTATTGCACAATTACGAGTGTCAAATGCTACTAATTTCGAGATAGATCGCATACGGAACAAGAATTTTAACTGACGACCTTTATGCTGAAATATTTCCCAATAAAAGAAAACAGTATTTAATGGAGGGTAAATGTAACATAAAGGTAATTCATATTTATGAAATAATTGTTAAAACGTTCCTTTCAATTTAACCGTTTTCCGCGTAATACACGTATTAATCTAATATGATTATATTAAAATTCAATTAAGCACGTGCATTTTCGAGTTTTCTTTAAAATTTATTTATATTTAAAATTTATTTTTAGATTGGGAGAATTGCATTTTATCGTGATATACTCGCTCGATACCAAATAATTACATAAAAAGTTCTTTAGTAGAACGCATAACATCAAAAGTCACTCACAGTAGTCGAGTTATGCGATTCATGCTGTATGTGGTTCAATTCGCGACAATCCGAATGGCAATTTAGTCCCGATATCACGTCCGTTTCGCACGTTGTATCTCTTTTTTTTTTTTTTTGTTCTTTTTTTCCAACACTTTCATGATGCTCGACGTGGGATGGAACGTGCACCTGGCGCTCGGAACCTCGAACTTCGCGATTTTTGCTACATATAAAAAAATATATAGTCGGAAAGAGTATAGACGAAATATAATCAGAATTTTATTTGTTTATGAAAAAAGCTATATTTGACTAAAACTAAATTCGAAATCGAAAAATTAATCATTGTTACGACTGAATTATTTGTTTTTGAATGACGTATCAATAATAAATATATAATAGTAAGGTATACACTTCTTAGGATTTTCATTAATCTTAATCTTTGAAAGTGCTCAGTATGCACCGTCGAATTACGTGATTTACATCTTCGCTTTCGCAATTATATTTGCATTTTGTTAATTTGGGCAATCGATATAAAAAGATACTACGTAAAAGGACACTGAAACACTAATATGTATTTCTACCTGTTCATTCCCTAATTTTCAATATTTTAATCAAGTAATTAATAACTGTTTGTGGTTGCGACCTGAGTGAAATTCCAATCTACAATTTCGGCTTACAGTTATATGTAAATACAATTAGCATATGAAGTAATATACGAAATCAGTTTAATTCAATATTCAACTGAATGGTAAAATGTTACATGCAATCGGGATAAACCACTCAGTGCCACGGAGAGGATTTACATTTTAATCTAATTCTCACAGACATGCCGGCGATAATCGCATTAGCCGTATTATAACCAATTTCATAGATCAACTTTCTCTTCGAATTAGCGCAACGTGAGCGGAAAATTGATAATGATCGGTGTCACATGTTTCATTAGATGATGTTATTTACAGCTTTATCGTGGCATGTAGACTTTTTATGACTCCTATAATATTTGAACCAACAAAAATAAAAATCTTATATAAATATTAATAACGAAACTCTGACTAGGATATTTACGAAAATTATTTCTCTCTCTTCCTTTAACATTGAAGGAAAATCAAATTACACAAACTTCTCTAACTAAAATTAAAATTAGCAATTTATTAAATACGTGAATGTACCCAATAATTAAAATGATATATGTATGTTAACATATTATGAAATTCCTTTTCCTTTTATCAGTTAGTTAGTTTTATCATTGAGTAGAAAATTTTGTAACAGCAAATATTTTTGAGATCTATTTGTTTTCTTTTCCTTTATAACGCGTCTGTTGGCAAACGTGTATTATTGGATATTATACTCGATGATTTACTTCCTATGCAGTATTCAAATTATTTGTTCTGGTGCCGATACAACAATAGCTTCTGCACATGGCGGAGCATAACTTTTCTTAACGACTACCAGTTCGGTATGGTAAAATGCTCGTAAACAATACCTTTTCTTTACTCGTGTTTCACACGCAATCTCTTTCCATAAGATTTCCAAGCATTTGCGTGTTTGCTTTGTTATCTTTCCCTCTCTCTCTCTCTCTCTCTCTCTCTCTCTCTCTCTCTCTCTCTCTCTCTTTCTCTTCCTCTCTCTCTCACGATACGAATACAAGTGTACACATCTATAATTGTCGAATGTTTTGTTACAAAAAGTAGGAAAATATTGTGAAGCGGGTTGAAAATTTATGAAATAAGATATATATGGTAAGATTGGTAAAATTTTGCCACGAATTTTTCATTCTTTATGATGATGTATTTTTCATCTGTTTAGATTCCATTGTTCGATATATGTCAATAAAACGAAGTCTTGAAATGTGCAATATATCTTGAGATATGCCAATAAAAGGGAATCCGGTTAAAGCTATATACAAGAGAACTATATCTGTATATGTATAGACCGAAATAAACTAAAATGTAAAACGCAAAGAGAAGAAAAGTTTAAAGCGATATATTCTCGATTCAGAAGAATCTAAAGACAATGTATTTTCATGAAATTAACATTTTATTAAATAGTATATTTTATATACTTGTTTAACACGTAGTATAGTTTCATGAATCCTTTGTGTCTAAAAATGTTCATTTATTTCAGCAATAAATTCTTTTAAGCAGCCTATTCGGATCTCCGTATATTCAGCTATTTACAAGTAAAATAGATCTGTGTGAAATCTTACTAAATAAAGGAAACGATAGTAGGAACGAACAGTAAATGGTACTGAAATTGAATGATACATACTTTATGATAAAGAGAAGAATTCTGGACTTACTGTACGACGATAAAACTAAATAAATAGTGAGAGGGGCAGATATATTTATGTACGTTGAATACATATGATGAATACATAAAGAAATCTATAATGAAACATATCTGAAGACTGCACGAAGCCAGTCCTAAATTTCTCATTTAAAAAAAATTGTTAAAGTTGAATGTAATTAATTGAAATATTCCATTAACATTATAATATATGTATATAATATAGATGTATCGTTGTTTATGCCATATGGAAATTTAAAGTGCATACTATATTTTCATGCAGAACTACGTTATATTAACGTTGTGATTAATTTAACAATGATATTTCAAGATTGTACTCTCGCGCTACGACAAAGCAGAATGTCGAAGGTCTTACTGTACACTACTGTAGATACAGATAGCAACTAACAATGCTCAGCTGCATCAAATATCATACGACCAGACTACTATTCAGTTCGGGCACACAGATTTTGCATAGCTCGGAATCGGATATTTTATGTACATCTATCAGGATCATGCAGTCACATAACAAATATACCGTATACGCTACATTAGAAAGCCGATTTCGAGTTATTAAGACAATTTCTTCTCAAAGTCTTACCAACACGTTACCAGAAGGTAATCGCCCTTTTTTTATTGACTGACTTCCGATAACACAATTGAATTATTTTCTTGTATTCTCGAACAAATTTCATGAACAACTTTCTTGAAAGAAATAACCACTTGCGTCTCTGTTAGGATACTAATTCGGTAAATAGAACCACTATCAATTTCCATAACATTTTTATCATAGTAAATCCTTCGACTTCAAGCGACTAGTAACTTAACATTTACTTATCGCTTAAGGAATTAAGTTTTGGTACTTTGCTTCTTGTGGCTTTCTCGTTAACGTCCTTCCTAAAATGCGCGAGAAGTCATCTAATTAGAATAACCATTCAAACTTGCAAGCGTGTCTCTGTTCTCATGGAGTTTATCTTCTAAGAAAATTTCCAACAAATTGTCGACGCTTCCCCTGGGATAAGCTGGTTCAAGTTCCGAATTTGGTTTACTGTTTCAGACTACCGACTGCATTATCGTTGGTTTATAAATCATAAGCGACAGATATGAGTTATCGGCAAGAGAAGATGCTTTCCTCGCTTAAGACGATAGAATCGGACAATTGTATTCCAATTAATTCATTTCGGTTCGGGCAAGATGAATTTCATTTAATAATTTGTTAGAAGTTGCTTTCTCAAAAACTAATGAAGATATCGATTTCATTTTTCCTCTCGCTTAATTACACGGTACATAGGAGCTCGTATCGATCTTTCAGCGCGCAACCCATCTATTTTTTACACGACTTTCGGTACTAATTTGTAATTCGAATAAAAATTCGAATGGCTCTTATCAAACTGAACAACATTCATTTGACTCATTTTTTTTTTATTGTCCATAGTTACAGAATTAAAAGTCGATCACAAAAATAGTTGCGCATTAAAAGACTGCAGCAAACTGTATCATTTAATCACAGGAAAAATGAAGTCGATATCCTCATTAGTTTCTGAGAAAGCAGCTTGTAACATTTTATTTGGGCCACCCTGTATATTTTTATCTTCCTCTATTCTTAAGAAGAACTCGAAGAAGATTCTTAAGCAAAGGGAATATTTCAGCTGATCCTTAAGGGAAGTACGTCTTTCATGAACAGCTTCCTATGTATTGACATTCAATTGAGCGTGAAGGTAATTTGCAGATAACGATTTAAGTAGGTTAATTACGTACGGGTCTGTAAAGCGAGATATTTTAGATCTAATCAGGTCCATTGAATTATGTTGGCTGGCTCTCAATGTTTCGAGTCTCTCGTCCTGTCCGGCTAATATAACCCATTCCGAGAATGTTTGGTCCTTTGGGGTGCAATAACTAACGCTCGTGTTTGGTTTAACAATGTTCTAATGAAAGTTGGCGTTTCAGACCTTAGCTAGCACAATTTTGCAACGTGCGCCAAGAGAATTTACCGGTGTTGGCATGTTTGACGGATTTAACTTTTCCCGCAACCGATATTTTCACCACGATATTTCAATCATCCAAGATCTATGGCATCGTAGATTTATGGACGGTGGTCACGAAAGGGTTCAAGCTTGGTTTACAATCTTGTTACCATCTCTGGAGAGGATACTGTCAACGTTCTCAGGTACGTTTAATCGAGGAGCTATCCAGCAAACAAGTGAAGCTACAGAAACACGTGATAACGTTGCTTAGCTCGTACTAAGATATAATAATATAGTACCTTGATTGATTCATAAGAAAAATTGTAGCTTTACCGAAGGGTTAATTACTTTTTAACGAAGAATCCACAAAAAAGATAAAGTAAAAGATATCTCCTAATAATTAATTAATTAATTTTTTCCTTCAAATTATATTAGATTGTCGTCATTCGTTACAACTACTTGGAATTTAAGAAGAAAATAGAATTGAATATGATAATAATTTTTCACCGTAAATGAAGCACCTGCTAACACAGCAATCGAATAAAGTGTCCTACTCGCGTGACAAAATATTTCTACATAAGTAAATCACCAGTTTGTATTTTCTTTTAAATATTGAAAATACAAAGTTTCATTATTTTACTTTTCAACGAGCGTATTAATTTCTCAGAAAGAAGTATTCATTTACAAAATTAAATTTCTTCAGACAAATCGTTCGTCCCATTCTTGCAATTCTAAGACAGTCAATACTATCATATAATAGGTCGTTGAATTCGTCTAAATGATACTGTATGTATATACGATTAAATTTTCGTATTATTTCTAGTGAACCTTCGCAACCTGCATATAATTGAACAATTCACTGAAAGTCGTTCGTTAGACTTATCTTACAAGTACGAAGTTAGTACCAAGTTTTATAGTCAGAATTCAAACACTTTTAAAGAATAGCGTATTTACAGCAACAGGTTAAACTTGTAACTACAAATAGAAAGTAATAACACGTTTATGACTCCGTTTCCTGTCAACTCCATTATTTCTCATTGCCATTAATTTATTCTGGAAGTGTAATAAGTACGCAGCAAAGTGCGCTACTGCTATTGCTTTTAATGTTATGACTGTCAATTACGCAAGATATTGAATGAAAATACAGAATACCTCGCGTACACATCGCTAGAATAATTCTAAATTGTATCCGAGATAAGATTGTAGTTTCATTATCTTCGCATTAGTCGCTTTTGTTTCAAACGATAGAGCGACTTCAAATACTCGTATTCATGAGAAGTATTGTATACTAATAGAATGTGCATGTATATCTCATTATATCAGATTCATGTTCGAATACGAAAGACTATTCTTTCAGAATAGCAGCTTAATCGCAGCTATTTTACTCATTGTTAGCATTTTCAGGCAATACGCTTTTTATACTTTCCACGTTCATCGCGTCTCAATGGTCGATGGTATCATAAACTTGGTCTTTCAAAAGAACGCTGACTTATAAAGCTTATTATGAGAAGAAAGTAAAAGCGCCCTTCAATATAAAAAAAACGGAGCGTGTATTCACTAACGAATAAAAATGCTTGCCGCAGTGGCACATGCTTGCATCCTCCATTTATCACGATCGGCTAGTTTGTTTATAGCTCGAGTATCGAAATTTACGAGTTGGACAAACTGACTTCGATTATCGATAATAGCCAGGGCTGATGATGCACGATAATGAGATAGAATAGAGAAGAGTATAACGCTGTTGTTTTTCTTTTGTTCCTTAAATGTACCTAGAATATTCGAATATTTCATTTACTTTCTATCCATATTTATATTTATATTACTTATATTTCCGTAGAAAGGAACTGTTTTTTTATATAATTTAATGGACAAATAAAATCTTCTTTTCCAGGATATTATTAAAAAGAATATTCAGGATACTTTTCACATTTGCATCATATTTATGAATGTATCTTACTTTCAAATAGTCATGCATTAAGTATAAGGGCAGGCTAGCCGAGTAACTGTATTTGTAAAATTATCGTTTAATAGTCGCAAATTGTCAGTGTTCTCTCAAATACGCCAACCGTGAAACCGAAATTAATAAAATTCCAGCTCGCGTTAGGTGTCCATGAATGGCCAGTGAAATATCGTGGAATTTTTACCGAGCTGCTCGTCAGATTTATTACGCGAATGCAGCTATTACTGGCAACTGGTTCGGTTATACCGTAACAGGCCTCGACGTGTACAAATGCGTATTTACCAATTTCAGAATCCAGTTCATTCGCTTCCTCTTGCACTCTGTGATTTACACCGCTCTTCACGGTTACCTCGTTCTGTCAGGGACTTGGTCGTGCGTTTTGTTTTAACACATCACATTGCATCACTTTTTCCGTGAGAGCAATTTAATTAGGAAGCTGAGGGACGAAAATAAAGAGAGAAACGAAAAGAATGCGCAAGGAGAAATTAATCGAATCTCAAGAATAAAGACAGATTATCGATATCGACAAGCGCGATTGGATCTCTCCACAGATAGAATTTTGGTGGCTGTTGAAATACCAATAATCGCTAACTGGTGGATCTATTAAGTTGATCGGCATTCTCGGAGCCGATCTTCTTTCTAACGTGGAAAGTCGTCCGCTTCGAGAAACTAATAACGAGCAAGGTTATATCCGGTTCAGGGTTGGAGCGTCAAATGGACCGAATCGTTTAACGAACAATGGAAAATCCATTTGAAATTAATCTTCTGTAATCTGAGCGCGGAGACAGTCGACTTGTGACAAAAATTGTCGGTATTCGGCGGAAATTGCAGACTTTAAAAGTCGCGCGGAAAGGTAAATTCCCGCCGATCCTTCGGGGAATCAGTCATAAGGAACGCACTTACTCTTACTCGCGTTTCCATTTGCATTTTTATATCGTTGGTTCTAACAAATGCAACGAAGGCTACGATTCAGTAGCATGTTCTTTGTCACCGACATTGTAGAGATATTTAGAACGGCAAAGAAAATTAGTATTTTAAATGGATATGGAAATGGACACGCGGAGAAGGTCGTTTATTAATACAACTTGCTTCGTAAAAAGTTATTTTCGTTATGTTTATAAATAAGAGCAACTTCTCAATCTGTAAATTTTAATAATATCCAAGGTTCACTTAAAATTTATTATAAACATTTTGATGGCAAGATACTTGTACATTGTATCCGTAAACATTTTACATAAACTTTTTAGATAAGATTTTTTAGGCTTTACCTTTATTTTTAGACAGAGAAAACTCTTTAGATAGATTAAATTTTTTCATTAATATGCAAATTCGATTGATGGATTGATTCAAAACCTTATCAATAATATATTGTACTATACATTATTTTACACGAAGAATTCACTGAATAATTTTGTTGTAGTTAAGATTAAAACAAGAGTTCATATCTTTCAAATCTTTTATTAAATAAATCAATCGAGCGCCCGGATATCAATATTTCATATTCTGGAGAAATATGAATAGCTTAGCCATAAATATAGACTTTAGCATTTATAACCTACGTGTACGATATATTTTAGCTGGTCATTCTTTAAGCCAATACGATCGATTTATAAGTAATCGATTTGATCGTACTAACTGCTTTGCATATGTAATCCCAAAGTATACGATAAAAGTAGAAAATCGGATTAAATTTACATGGCCTAAGGATCAGATAATGTTTTAAGTTCAGATTTAACTCAAGCTTTTAAGTGATTCGAGGTCAGTATTACATACATACGTAGATGCTTCATGTGGCCATTCCTAATCGATAACGAACCATTCAGAGAATAATAATAACCTTAATTCTAATGAAAACCGATTTTCATTTAAAGTATATTTTTTCAGCGCAAACTTTTAAAGCTACTTAAAACATTGAATCTATGACATGAAATACTGGGCATTAGATTTTAAACATCCTTATTTTTTAAAGATTTAAAGTAAATTCGAAAATCTCTCAGTCGAACGTAATTATGAATTTCCACACTTTCGCAAGTTTTAATGTATTTCACGTTATAAAACAATTATTTCCTGAGATTAATTTTGTAAAAAGAATTCTTCGAGTACGTTAATCAAAATCATCCGGAATTGAATAGATCGAGATTCGAAAATCTTTTCCCATGTAGTAGAAGAGGTTGTGTAAGAAGATATATTCTTTTCCTGTGCAATTGAAGCTTCTATTCAATTGAGTCATAAATAAGTTCCAATGCAACTAGAACGTAATTGAATCGATAGGCGAAAGAAGAACGCGTGTACTAAAATTTGATCAAAAGAAAATCGTGTTCAAAGAATAAAAAAGAGCATCATTTAAATGTTTATCAAATTTCTATGAATAAAAAAACATAAATTTTTAATTACTTACGTAAAATATGTATAATAAAAATATGTATAAAGCACAGCGTTTTACGCACATAATCACCTTTCCTCGTCACCTGCATCTTAATAATCATTTGCATAAAATTACGTCGCGTTTTTTCATAGTTACGGAATAAAAAAATCCGATATTCACAATGTGATTGTTAAGAAATTTTTCACACAAGTCTGTCTAGCAACCTGGTAGATGAAGTGTCGAGATTTTCAATTTAAGTTACCTTTAATTTAAGTTTTCAAAGCCATTGAATCAGGACTTAATATTACCATAACTTGGAAGTAGAAAACTTCATTTTTGGAAATAAAGGTGAATTTCTTAATTAAAAGTTCTTTCTCTTTTATTTTCAGTCATTAGATATAAAGAAGAAATAAATGAGGATTAGATTAAGGCAGTATATAATCTTCGGAGTAGGGTCGCTCGGTGCTGATGGCTGGCCTGACCTACATTAGGAATTTAGGCATTTGTATCGAGTATAAAGTGCATGATACATAAAACAAAATAATAGGAAAAATCAAATGTAACAAGCAAATTTATAACAAACAAATCGGATATAATGATTCTATAAAATTATAAATGTAGATTATAAATTTGAAGAAAATAATAATATTTACTGTTTTATTCGATGCTTTTGGCACAGACAACTGTGAAATTTTCCACAGGATGCGTACTGCTAATGCCCTTTTTGCAATTATTACATGTAATATCATACTTCCTCTTTTTAATTTCGGTTTTACGTCTCATCGGCTTCTAGGTCATTAACACAGTTTAATGTGTTCTTACTTTGTGTCAGTTAAACTTTCTACTTATACTTATTATATTACCTTTTTGAACGAAGATATAACATCCGTCTCTGTGGTTTTTGTGCTGCCGCTTTCTCTATTTTTCTGTCTCTCTTTCGTTTCTAGTAGCGATGGTCGCTTCTCTCATAAAATTCATTATTCATTAGAAAAGAGTTTGATCGTTGTCGTTCTCAAGTGTCGAGTCTTGAATGACCTAATCATCGCTATCGCGACAGTTAAGTAAATTAGTTCACTAGCTTCTGGAAAGCTATATAAAAGCGAAATGTACCTCGGTATAATCACCTACCCTCCTACTTTTCTATGGTTCTGTATGGTTGTGTTCGTTGATTAAAATTAAATTTCTATAGCACCGTAAGTGAGAGTACTTACATAAAATAGCACCTGAAAAAGGGAATAAAAGGACGAAGAAGTTTTTTTTATCTCTGTCAGAAAATGAGCAAGTCCATGAAGCAACACCGTTCTATAATTCAAAATCGTAGCTGGTAGAATTACGATTCCATCGGGAAACGGATGTTTAGTTATGTAATTCTTCCGTACTCACCAATAATTTCATCTTTCTGCCATTTTAGTTGGCAATCTCATCTTTAGAGGAGCGTATAGGAATGTAGTAGATTATTTATTCGGGAAATATAGGGCCGTAATCCAGTATACTGGTACCCATGTCTCTGAAGGAATAAACCAACGAATTGTATGTTTCAGTAACGTACAAACGTCGGTGTCTTCCTCTTTGTTTATTAAAGATCCCTGTTGCACTCTCCTGAATCTTTCAGCACGACTGTGAATTCGGTGTAAAGCCGATATATTCTTTTTCTGCTTACCTTATCTGTATTTATCTTGATCACCGTTCCTGCTTCCAAATAAGCGCTAAAAAGTATTTCCCCTCAAATTTTTGAGTTGAAATTGAACAGATGAAGTAATACTTTTCATACGATAAAAATGTATATTTGTAAGCAAATTTGTATCTTGAAAGCATGAAGTGTACATTTTATAATCTCCACATGTTGTTGACAACACAAATTGCTTGTTATTTGTTCAACAATTTTTATGTATGGCCCAGATGTACGTAATCTTGTTTCAATTGGCAGTAACGACAAACTGTTCGATAACATTGGAAACGAATTTGGCAAGGGAAAATATTTTTCAGCGAAGCGATCGACGGTTTTAAAGGTGCAACGTCGAGGGAACGTGACAGGTGAACAGAAAGTGGGTAATTAAAGTCACCCTATTTTCGAGCCACCGCCGAGTACAATGTCTCAAATGAACTTGTTTTAGCGACACATCGATCGTATAAAAGCGACAATAAAAGGTTCGCGAGAAATCTATGTTTACGTAACCCTCTACGTTTAGAAAGTCTTATGCAAAAATAATATACATACTCGAAATGTCAAGGTTTTCCTTTAAGATATTTCTGACGCATTCAAACTTTAATTACACCATCGAGATGCACGTCTGGGTCACCTATTTTATCAAATGGTAAACTCAACTGAGAATTTTAGTAAAAATTAGATACTGTGCGAAATAGTCAGAATATACGAAAGATTGATAGTGAATGTCGTATGAGAAGTAATATTAAAGATGTTTTCATAATAAAAAGATAATGTCTAACGATCGAGAAAATCCTATGGAAGGTCAGTTATTAATTTAACTGCGCATTTGATCATTACAAATTATTAAAATTGATCAAACACCACTTAATCGATGTAGTTATTAGAACACGAGGATTAAAAAGTAAAAACAGTATGGATCGAATGATTTTTGAACATTAGTTTTAACTAAATGAATTTACGACAATCTAGAGTATTTTACAATCTCATGGGTTTAAAATACTTGAAATAAAATCTTTCCTTTTTAAATACATCTACGTATATAACGCACAAACAGTAGCTTCAACGTAGCTTAAACCAAGCCGCGTGATGTCTGAAAGTCGACAAAACTTATTTAGCCGAGAGTAACCTCAGCTTTATCCGTGAAATGCTGCGGGAAGAATAGCAATATTTCAGAAGTAGATTCGTTTGCAAGATACCTCAAAGGATACACTCGAGAACGTATTTTGTTTCGAGCTGATATCCCGACTGGTTCCCGAGATACCCTGGCTTCGGAGCTTAACGTTCGGAATACAGGAGATACTGCTGAATGGTTGACAAAATATTCGGCAACGTCGTGACCTATATTTTTGCCTGGAAAATACGCACGTCGGTTACGCGTGGTAATAATTAAAAAACGCTTGTATACAGCGTTGGTCGTCGTGTAGTGTGCTGTCCGGAAGTTTAGGTCAAGTCGATAAATACGCGGGAATGAAAGATCCGATGATAACAACGAGAAGAGAGAGTAAAGTGCCGAAAATTACTTTTCGCTTCAGACGGCAATACGTACGTATCTCGGCAACGGAATGTCGTATCAACACGAAACAAAGAACATTTTGAAGCAGACAATTCTCCGCTTCGCCTTGTTACTCGCTGTTTTCGCGACAATGTGCTGCTCCCATTTCGTTCATGAACGAAATATTGTTTTACCCGAATCTTTGTTATTCTTTTCTAATGCATTTTTGATATAAATGTGTTTCTAGTTAATCAATAGTTGCGAGGAGGAGCAAACAACAGCGTTTGAAATATTCCGTAGGAATTTTGGGAAGAGGAGGTTTCGAAATTCGAAATTTGTTTAATTAATAATGCCGCGTATTTACATACACGGTGTTCATTATTACGGTACTTTTGAAATACTTTGAATAATTGGATAAGACAGGTTATCAATAAATTACAGTACTAGTACCGACGAAGAATTTCTAACGAACTATTTTACATAAAACAAAATAAATATCAGAACATGAAATTGTATCGTGAATAATGTCAAGCTACTCGGAATATGCATTCTAGTTGAAGATTACAATATTGCAACTCGAATTGAGATCAATAGAACTTTCTTAATGAATGTGACAATAACGTCGCATAACGCGAAACTACGGGATTAATTCTACTTGATTGAAAAGCAAAGGGAAATCTACAACGGAGGTAGTAAAATAAAAACGGTGCACAATTTGATAGTAATTTAAGCAAGCCCATTCTTAAGCTAAATGAAGCAATTTCTAGCTGTGTTATGCTTGTGTTACTAACACACATAATTTATTACCGAGATATTAATTAACAAGGATTAAAAATTCTGATTTTCACTACGTTTAAATTTTCGGTGATTAACAACTTCTTACGGCGAAATATTAATTTCTGCACGAATTATACAGAAAAGTTTTAATTGAAAGATATTTCCTGAAATGAAATCCTTTTAATGCAGAATTGAAAATTAAATTATAGAGTGTACAATAACAAACAAATATCATAAACGGTGACGTATGTTTATAATAGTCGCGTAATAACATTCTTGGTTACCAATCGTGCGTTTTGTATGAAAATACGAAAAATAAAAATTTATAATGATACACAGAGTTTCCTTTATTATTACGCTGAGACGTATTTCCTCGCAACATTCGATTTTACATTAATCATACAGTTAGTATTCACGTAAGATGCGGTGATATAAATCACATGAATGATACGATCCTCGTCTTAGTAGGAGGATCATGTGCAAGTTAATAAGTATGCAAAGATCATTTCACACAGAAATGAGAACAGTATTTCACACTGAATTCTTCAATTATTATAGAGGATATAATACTTTTCGCTCGAGAAAGCAAAGTGTAAATCTCCAAGATAAATGATCCTTCCTCGAGAAAACAAGGAAGACATTTAATAAATTTTCAATTACCTTGACCACACAATACAAAGTTTTTTACAACATATAAATTGAAGGAAATTTAAAATAAAATTCCACATAGAACAATTGTTGTTAAACATTCAACAAGTAACAATTACTGTAATAAATAAAAATTTAAAAATTCTTATTAGTATTTTATTAATTCTTCAAATTTTTAATTAAATGTAGGATTCAGTTACGGACAAATGTGCGAACGAATGTACAAAGTATAAGAAATTTTGTATAAACTTACGAAGGATTCATGGACTGTGAGTTGAGAACGCTTTAATTTCGTGTAGGTATACGGAACATTCTTTATAGAGGAGGACAATATGCAAACGAAGATAGGATCGTATCAGAATTTGCCTTAATCAGAGAGAATTTACTGAAAATCGAATTCTCGAACGTGCACACGTACACAAACTCGACTCATGAAAACGACTGACCCCTGGTACGGCGGCTGGAAAATTGTTTCCGGAGAAGATTATTGCATCCTTGCTTTAATCGAACACCGTAACGTCGACGGAAGTTTAAAATGCTTGACTTTCGTGTTTCGATGCCATAGGAATAAATTAAATTCGCAGAGAGATATTAACAAGATTCGTCGCGATAACTTCTTAGACAGCTTATCTGAATTTTCAAATAAGGAACTTCGACAGCCTATAAAGCACCAATCGATAGCTTGAAAGTGCTATGATGTTTTAATATAATAAATTACTTTTCAAATTCAAGCTTTACGCTAAGAGTAAACTATAAATTAATTTAATATCCGCCACGTTTATGGTACACGTTTTACACTGACAAAGTATATTAGGTTATCGGATCATTTTGTAATTTTTCTTCCTCTTTTCGAAAGGGAAGAAATCCAAGATTATCTATTATTAATCTATTATTAATTGGCGATATTCTTTTTAGCGAAGGAAGAAATATAAGAACATAGAGAATAAGAATAAATTGTAGCAAAGAAGTTAAAAATTCCTTTATGGCACTATCAAAAATTTCTAATTTATATTAAATTACATTTATCGCTTCTATACAGATTGACATTCGATTAAAAGATTCTATAAAACATTTCGAGCTATTACCATAACATAAATTAATATCTTTAATAGTTTAAATATTCCTTAGAAGTAAAATTATATTAACAGGATTTTGCATATTCAGGGCATCGTAATAATTTTAACAAAGTTTCTCTGCGACATCTTGATTTCATTATGCATGGTATAACGATTTTCAACGTTTGATTGGAAAGGAGCATTGTACATTGCGGTTGTGATCCCTGGTGAATCTCCGAACAATTGCTAGAATGAAGAATGCTTTGGCAATAAGACGGCTTCTCATCATTACGAAGAAACTATCCTCGAATTCTTCAATTTTTTTTAACAGAGAAAGGATTTCTATGATATTTTTCATTCCTTAGGTTCGAATAACGATCGTCCATATTTTAAGTGTAAGTATGATTTACATCAGTTACAAGGATATTTCTGCGAAATAAATGTATAGTACTGCTACACCATTTATCAGCGATTACATAGGACGGATATGTACAGTTTATCATTGTTTCTAAATCATATACCTGCAAAATATCTCTCTCATTTTAAAATTTCGGTAACTCCAATTGTTTGAAACTTTTAAATTAAATGTCATCGTTATATATCTCAGAAATCACGATCAGATGATTTAGTTGTCTAGATTAAAGATTATAAGGTATTTTGTAATTTCTAATAACCAACGGATAATAAAGAATAACAAGTATTACAAATTTTGTATATAACACCATTTTCCACAATATCAGAGATATTCAACAAATAACATTCCTTTGAAGCAAAGATCGGGTAAATAGCTGAACATCTTGAGACAACTTCATGCTTCAACGTAACTTTCTTTCCGAAACGCCCGAGACTCTCAAACACGTAGTGTCCAGACGAATCAAGTTCACCTTTGCTACCTTCAAACTTCACTGAACTTCGCGATTGCGAAAACATTAGGAAATGGAAAGGTCTTGGATGTTTTCCAAGCATGAATGATCGAAAACAAACCGTAGCATGTATTCGTTGGAAATCGGAGCTGGCACTCGTGGTAACTTCACCATATAACACCTCGGGCGAATTTAATGCTTCTAAGACCATTAACTCGTTAGCAATCTCCTGTTTCAAATGGCTCTAGTCTGGGTTCCGGTCTACGGGGAGTATTCACGAGCGAGCCACGGAATGAGATATTGGATACATGTTTGCACGTTCACCGCATACCGAGGGAACCAAAAGCGATGATCGCCTGAAACTGACAACATTAGCCAATGACACACTCTCCCGTGAAAATATTGGCTAAATTTCACGAACTACGCGTTACTATTGGCTTTTCTCCTCCGGATAAACACAGCCAAGTATCACGGGATAAAGGGCGATAGGGTGAGAGGGGATGTGGACGTTGTTTTATGCGCGGGGCCAGTTCGCGTCGGATCAAAAAGTTTCGCGTTGTAACTGCGGAACGTGGCAGAAAAATGCATCGCGGCTGGGAGCATGAAATATTATCTTACAGCGGCGAAACAACTGTCGTTGGATCTCATCCAGCTAATTTTTTACTCTCGAAACTAACATCGTTGCAGAGGCACCGTGTAAAGAGGGAATGGTCCAACTTTGTCCATGAACTAAATATTACGTTGGTGCGCATAAAATGACGTTTTCTTAAATGAAATTTTAACAACATACGCGCCTATGTTGGTTCAAAGTATTTTCATGTTTCATGGGAATAATTTTTATTCGATTCTAGATATTTCTCGTAACGATTAATTAATTATCGCAGACAGGTATTTGTTATTTGAAGTAAACGACGAATATTGATAGAATAACTTATTTTCATTTAAAGTGCCACTTTACTATCGCGTTTGGTGGATTATTTTTTGCAATATATCCACAATATTATATCGATGGTCTTTCTGCAGCCTTCCACCGGTCTTATTTCTTAATGAAAAATCACCAGCCTTGACTTCCACGAACCAACGCTGAACTATCATAACATTTACATAACGTTTTCTATATGCTAAGTTGGTGCCTGTAATAACTTTTGCAGCATTTTTCTTTTTTCTTTTTTTTTTTTAAGCTCGAACAAAAAACACTCGTGCAATAGCTCTTACAACAAATAATTTGACTATTTACGATAGGTCATTTTCATTACAATTAATTTATTTTACAATTTCTATTTCTATTATTTCTATTGCAATTAATATAATTCGTAAATTATATTATATATTTTACGTATCACGTATTTCTATTAAAAACCTTTTTTATATCTAATATATATATGTTGTAACAAATCTTTTGTTTTATAATATGGTTAAATTCAAATTCCAGCAAAGCTACATTTAACACGGACGAGTTTAATATTTATATGCAATGATTTGAAATTATTTGTTGTGACTGACATTTTTCATGTTTCCAGTGAAAAGTGAGTATAAAACTCACGAATTAACCGAAATTCGAAAATAAAATTTTCATATCATATACAAACAGTGGCAAATTAGAGCGTTTCAATCGAATGTATGTACTTATAATTATTTGATATTTTCCACTAATGATTATAGATTAATAATAATTACGAAATGAAAGCATAATCCTGCATTTGTAAACAGACGAAATAACAGCTGGCTACTGTCATTAAAAAATGCTCCGAAAGAAATCAGCTAATCTGAAAAATTCATGACGCGTCACGTAACTTGCAAATCGATATCTCAGCAATTAGCGCAAATGTGGTAAATGCTGTGGAATTAATTTGCATTGAAGCGAATATCCATGATATGTAATCTTTCATTCCGAGAGTTATTTCTAAAGTTATATATTTCATCATTTCAAAATCATTTTCAAAATTGCCTCAACTTCTCCAACAATATTTCGCATGATAGAATAAGGAAAGTTTAAAATCAGAAGCATCGAGCATTAATCAAACGAGTTTAATCCAAACTCCCTTTATCATTAATTCAGTATAAAGGATTTGTACAAGCTCCGTGCTTTCTGATCGTTAAAATTTCATTTGCCATTCATTTGCCACGATCTACGTGATTCGCTTTTTACAAAAGAGAAAACTAGAAATTCAATGAAAGGGAATCTCACTGGACACGTACCGATGTCCGGCATCTTTTTAGATTATCCTCAACCCAATTTTCGTAATGACAGAAACAAATTCCTACGTACGCTTTTCCCCGAGAATTCCTTTCGTTCTTGATCTTTAATTCAATCGACAACGTGAATTTGAGATTTAACGACAATGGCCATTTTAAATGTGCAATTTCCCACTCTCGGTATAATATATTTTTTGACTCATCGTTTGAAAGAAAACATTTTTGTAACTCGGTTAGACCTTTTCCATTTTTATGCAGCTATGTATGCCAAGCAACTGTGTTCGCGATGTATTTAAAGGAATGTCCGCTGACGTAAAGAATCGTTCCACGATTCTGGAAGGAATCAATTTACAATTTAATTTTACTTTCTGGGTTTGTCGTTTACATAACAACGTCTAGTGAATTCCTTCTTATGGTTCGGGCTTTCAGATTATAATCTCAGTAACTTGTCAAAAAAGCACAACAAAGAATATTTTTGTAATAGATAGAGGGGACACGTTAAAAAATTTCTGTGATTCCAGTTCTATTTGTGTGTTTTTACAAGCAAACGACATCTTATTCTTAAATCGAATTCTTATTCAATTCAGTTGAAAAAAAAACTGCAACGTTTTCAGTCATCGAAGTATCCTATGTCGACGTTAATGAACAACGGTATTCGAAAGTTATACGATCTATAATTTTCTTGAAAATATTGCTTACTCGGCAATTGCCATTGGTGTAATCATAAATCTAAAAATTCCCCAAGGAAGATCGTTAAAACGTTTTAGGATTTATTCGATTACGCAACACGAATTTCCTTTTTCCTGCTTTTTCTTATTTTTCCAAAGCCATAGGTAGCTACCGCCTAAAGGTTTGCGGACTCGTACGTCTTATAGCGAGCGAGTGTTCATGTTCATCCAGTGCGGTTCTATGAGTCGTGTTTTATACACCGTAAACCATTCTCTGTTACTGTGTCAGGTTGGAGATTATTTATTACTGGCCGGGAATCTCTCGCCTTCCAGCTGGGAGTATCTCTATCACTATTTGATCGATCGAAACGAGGTATCCCGAAATTACGCAACCGGATCAGGGCGAGTCTCTATTTGACTTTCGTTTGTCATTTTTGCAGCGGCGGCCGCATTAATTTTTCTTCGGGCCTGATTTTGTTGTTCTTTGCGGAACTTTCCAGTTTTACTCTACGACTATAGTGAAAATGTTAATCCTATCGCCTACATTCTTTAAATTATATATATATAACTATGCGAAATTTGAAGAAATCGTCTATTTCCTTTTTGTTCTGTGTTTCTGCAGTGTACGTAAAAGTATTTTTCCGCTACTGTGCGCTTATAAATTAAAATAAAACAAAGTAGGTATTTATTCATGTTTTCGCATAAATATATTCTGATAAAAGATTCTCAACGATGTACATTCTAGTCTTTTATCTATAAATTATTCTATATTATTCTACTGTGTTATCAGTGATAACACTTATTCACGATACTTCTAAATTTTTGTAATCTTATATTCTATCAGAAAATAAAAGATTTAATTTTATTTACGTCGTTACACGATATTAGGTTTACGGATGGTTATTCAATTTATATAACGTGAAAGATAATCTCGACATTATAATCTCAGGAGGGCTAATAATGTATGTATATCAGTGCAGTTATCCAACGACATATGCCTCGAAGACGTTTCCGTCGACAAATTAAAATAGCGATAAGGAACATTAGATTGCACGCGAATTGAAGTTCCCATTTATTTTTAACTATATATATTTTACCAAGGATATATGCGTAGGCATATGCACAAAATTATCATTAAACAAAGGGATGAATATATTACAGAATTCTAAATGAGAAAGGTATTGCTTCCGCAAGAAATTTGACGTTCGCTATATAAATTATTGTGAAAATCACAATTTTTAAATCAGATTTTAACACACCTCGTATACTCATTTGCACGATTACCCGGACTCCGTATATTTTGTTCAAATACAATAAATCAGACTTTGGTAGAATATTTTAACGCGGCGATCGATCGTCTGTTTTAAAACCCGCTTCTTTCATTCCCCATTCGCTTCTTGGACTTTGCCATTGAAAGAACGACGCAAAGATGAAACGTTGAGAAGAAACAAAGGTTCGATAGCGCTGCAGTGGAAGCTCTCAACAACCACTTGACTCGAAGCTATAAAGTCAAAGGAAAACTTCGTGATAAATTCGACCGCGTTCTGCATTCCTTCAAGGCAGCTTCCTCTTCAAGGGTAACGTATATACGTACAGGCCAGATTTCGACTCGTCAGGAACCCGATTTTTCAACCGGCGGAAGGCTTCAACTTCTGCTCTGGCTATGAATTGCACGGAAGGGTTAAACCACTTCCGCCAGTTCCCAGCTGCAGGATACATTTCCCTCGCCTTTCCTCTCGTCGAATATGCGAGTGACGCGATATTACATACCGATGTGCACCGTGATATCACCGGTCGTAACGTGGCGTCGCGTCATCGCGGAAAATTAAGTGACGTTGAAGAAAGCGTTTCATTCTAAGAAGCAGCCATCTGGGTAAATATCGTTGAGCGCGATATATTTTTTCTCGCGTCTCGCCGGAATATCGCACGTCGTAGATAAACCCATGAAACCGCATTCCCGCATCGCGCTTGTACATTTTTTATCGCGTTGCCATTTCGATTACGAGCTGTCCTTCTTTTTCCTCTTGTGACGCGGTGACTGAGAAAATGTCGAGATTGGGAAGTGGCACGCTAGAGGTGCTCCGAGTTATCGTAAAAAGCGTGCTCAAATGTATTTCTCGATTTTATATGATTATAAGTGAAATAGTTTGTTCTCGTTGAGGTACAGTAAAAGGTATATGTGGCTCTGTGTGTCTGTCTTGGATCGTCTGTTAAACAGAAATGTTGTACCAATTGTTGGGTTACTTTTATATTTTAACATGTATCGTATATTGTTAATAATATATGTTGCGTAGTACATAGTTTATATATATGTATAAACTTGTTCGTGTACAATGTGATGTCCGACTTGATAATTATGTAGGCAAAAATATCAAAAGTTAGCTCTTTCAGAGACGATTTATTCAATCTAACAAAGGCAATTATTGTGTATTTTTTTCAGAGAACTAATATGTCTACACATAACGTGGCCATTGAGCGTTAAAATTATCTATTCATAAACGAATTCCATGCGCTCGGGAATTCACAGTGTTTACTATATATCCCGGAACAACCCTCGAATGACGGAAAAGCTAATGATGCACATCCGAAATGGAGATGGTCTGTTATCCTTTAAGAGAATAAAATGGAATTTTAATTTGTTTCTTACACTGGTTATTCGCTCCACAAATTTTTATCGCATTCATTGAAACTAGGGGACATAACGATAAAGAAGTAATTGTCAAAATACGTAAAGAGTTTATCCAAAAATCGTGAATTTTACACGCATTCGTTATTCTACTGTAAAATACTTTTTATCTCCATAAATCTCCAAATTTCTCTCCAATTATCTCCATAAATATTCAAAGGGAAAATACTTTCAAAGCCTATTATAGAATTTTCCGGTCTTCTTTATTTCATAATTATTTCCCTTTTCAATATATTTCGCATCGTTCAACAGAAATCGTCAGCCAGTCCGACCATTTCTTTCCACATTTTCATGTCCTCGAGTGAAATTAATTGAATCGTTCTGTCAAAGCTCTGTTTTCCCCAGACCTTTCAGTGGTTAAATCGTGAGTGGTTGAATTCAAATCGCGACTTCGCATCGCAAATCTACGCTATTTACATTAACGCGAGCGCCGTTTTGTGTACGAGAACGGGTCCGAATGCCAGTGCAACTCTCTAGAAAAGGAAACGGTCTGGATTGCTTGTTAAATAAATGCGAAAACAATTGTTTTTGATGACGAACGAAGAAATAAAGTGGAGAGACAGACGAATAACGCGTACGCTTTCAGCAAAATGATTTCATGTTTGGATTAATGGCAATTGGTGATTAATATCAAGTGGCAAATAAAGCAACGCGTTTTAAATCAAACACAGTGATTACTATGATTCGAAAGTTGAATAACAAAAAAAACTCTGAAGAAATTACAAACTTCGTTCCTTCGCTTTTAGCATGAAAAGAGAAATAATCGTACGTATTGCTTGTATCAAAATACTACGGTTAATATGAAGATGATGCAAGTTGGTTTCTTGCTAGGCCACAAATTATACCGTGCAGATGTCTCTAGCTTTATTACAAGCAGAAACTTATGCCCGTGCACAGGCTTAAAATCCTGCCTTCAGCTGCTGAAATATCCTTTGCAGTTGTTTCTTGGAAGTTATACATTAGTGCTGTGTACTTCTTAATTTCGGTATGTTTCGTGGAAAAGTATGTGTACGTGTGTAGTATGTAAAAGTATATGTACATATATAATGTGTAGTAGTAAATTTTTAATTAAATTGAAAGTAACACTTATATACGGAAATATGTTCAGGGACTTAGATTAAAATAGGTAAAGTAAAACTTGTGGTAGAAAGGAGCAATAAGATAAAAATATTTATCAATGTACGAGAACGAGATAATCATGTTTCGTTACAGTGCTAATGAAATTTCCTAAAGTTTTGTGACAGAAGTTAGTATAAAAAGAATACGTAACACGATCATACAAACTTTTTATAACAAATATTCAAATATTTGCGTAGGTAACTGTATACATTAATACGTTTCTTAAAATACACGGACGACTTCGTACAACTAAACATTACAGTAATACAAAATTATTCACGACTTTTTATTCTCTTCAACGACTGCCATGTGCATACATTTTCTACAGGATACATAGCAATATATATTTTTTCATTTTCTTTTTAACTTGCTAACCATGCTGCAGCATCTCTTCGGTAGCAAATGGATATATCCTAACATTCGTACATTTTCTCGTTCTGTGTTCTACAGTCTTTTCCATTCAATTCAGGCAAGCTATGCTAATATTCCCAGAACTTATTCGGTCACGTTTACCCAAATCTTTCGATGATGTTCTCCTTTCATACTCTAAATTCAAGTATTTGATCCTGGTAGCATGTTCCTAACACTAGAAATTCTGTCGCTTGTTACGAACGTACTACGTTTCCATATTAGTAATAAAATTTTTATATATATGAAGGATATGAAATGGAATATAAAGTCAAGTATGTATGAAAGATATACATATACGAAAGTCAGTATCATAGGAAAAAATGCTAGTACAATGGGATAAAAATACTGTTAAAAATTTGCTTAATTTAATTTAATTATTTGAGAAAGCTGCACTTAATAATTCATACATTTAATAATTGTATAAATACATTTTGATCATTATGCCTCTGTCATCACATTAACATATCAATTTACACTCGCTCAATCACTTCCAATCACTACATTCATGAGAACGAAATGTAATTAAATTTAATCATACGCTCATTGAACACGTGAATTTAAATTAATAATTAATAACGAAGTGATGTAGCATGTAACGCAACTTAATTCTTTGCTCGTATCAACAGCCGGAATGAAACGTGTTTTTCATTGCTGAAATATATTAAACGCACGACGTAGTAAACTAAACGTCGCATCGTAATGCATCTAGAAATGTGTAACAAACAAGACCATTGTGTTAGATTTATGCTACTTACGTTCCAACTCAGGTACCAAAAAATAACTCAAGGGAAAAGCGGAGAAGAATGTAAATATCATTTATCTTTTCCGTTACGTGAGACTGAGACGCAGACTTCTTAAATTTTCTTCAAACTTTTAAGTGCATTCTTCTCTCTATAGTAATCTATTTTGCTGCAGTATTGGCATAACAAAGTTTTAAGTTTACTATTTGTTGACAGCGTTAAATCAGCTCTCATTGAAAGGTGGAGAAACGCATTTTGCAATGTATAACAGACAAAAGATACTTCCAATTTAATTTTAACTTAACTTTTACCTAATTTCAATAATTATCTCAAGAACACTAAATTAATTGCTACTAAGTAGTACTAAATTGATGAGGACGGCTAGTACCAAATCTTTAATAGATCTTAATTTATTAGCATTTAAATGATTTCATTATATTGTTGTTGACTGTGGAAAACAAGAAATCTACTGCCGGCCTGATCTTTGAGATCATTTACCATGGGTCACGAAATTCTCTACAAATTGATTATTTACAAATTATTTGTTTGATGAAATGAAATGTGATTCGAAAGTTCTTAAAGTACAAAGCGTTATTATACGCATATTAAAAATTTTATCTGAATGTTAATCCAACGAATGTTTAATTTTTTATTCATTGCTCCATGGATGCGTATAAGAGCAATTATATATTTTTTAAACGTAAGATATCGCAGCTTATATTAGATTCACGGAGATCAATAAATAATATAAGCAAAGTAGAGTATGATCATATCCGTGATCGTCATAGGCAAGTAAATCTGCTTGGCGTGCAGGTACGTGTCTCGCATATCCAGGTCAAATGGTTATTATATTACATGCAAAAAATATCTGAATAAATGCGAAATTACAATGCTTTATACTGATAAAGTACCGTAGCACTCTCCATTTATCTGAAATCCATTTATCGGAACGAAATTTCACCTACTGCCCGATTAACTGAATTATAGCCGATTGAACTCATTTATCTGAACGCTAATTCCTATTATTTAAATGAAAAATCGTATGAAATGGGGAGAACCAGTGAACCCATATTATACGAACTATTTGTCTTTGCCACAGGTTTAAATAATCTCTGTCATAGAAATGGAATTCTACTGAAGTTAAAATTCGAATGAAGCTGGAACTTTTGACATAGTAAAAGATTAGCATCATTATTCTCATCTAGTAGGGTATCGACCAATTACTTCGGAGTGCGATTGAATCATGCAACGGAAAAACAAAACGAGTCCTTCAGACGAAATACCTGAACCAACATCTACAGCTTTATCCGAAAGGTTTTTGAACTCCCATGCAGCCAACCCTTCGTTCTTATCTTTTTGTACGTTTCGCTTTATTTTCCTAGGTATCCTCGTTCCTCGTTGTTTCCGTTACAATAATTCGGATCCTCCATAACGTCGCGTACAGGTCATTTACTTTCGCTAATTTATTTCGAGTATACATATATACATACACGGTAAGAAAGCAAAGCGACAGGTCAGCCAGTTAACTCGATTCTTCGCCTCGCGTTGTATAAACCAATAATTCTATGTAGAATATCTGAATATTGACTTACAGATCAGGTTTGACAGTTTATAAACCCAAATGTGTTTCAATAAAATTTATTCGTCGGTTACCTTGTCTCGTTGAATATGAATATGAATGAAGATGTATGACTAATTCAAGGATGAGTCCCGCGTTTACACAGTGTACACAGATAGATGAAAGATCGGAAGTTTCATGGTACACAGATTGAAGGAATGGAACAATGGTATATGCTTGTCTAATCAGCGAATGAAAATATACGCTTTTTATCAATTGGATGTCCATTGAATTTTCGATATTCGCGAGAAGGAAAGGAACGATTGTTATTTTTCTAAGCAATGAAATCCACTTGTTGATCGTCTTTATGGTAAGATCGCTAATTGATATTTATGAGCTTCTCTCTTTAGACACGAAAGGAAGTCTAATTACATTGATTATTATTAGCAACTGTCGTTTTGCTATAATTTATATTTATAAATTAGATATATTTATATTATATATTTATATAACTCTGCTTTATATGAAAAGTAAATAATTCCGTAACTTTTATCTTCAAATACCTAATAAATTTTATTAATTAAAAAAAAGAAATGCTCTTCTAAGTTCAGGAGGTAATTACAGATATATAGCAATATTCTTCCTCGCCAGGATATTTCCAGTAATCTAACTTCATCCTCGATACAACTACCCACAAGGGCCGATAAAGACGTTTAAGTACACCCTTTCAGAAGCTTCCTCTAAAATGCATTGTTCTTTTCTTCGGACCGTAATCTTGCTCCGTCGATCAAAAACGAATCGCCTTCGCGACGATAAAGCTCCGGAATCGTCCCGTACGATGCACAGTCCGGCGGAAAAAGTAAATTGAAAAGGGACAATTTTTCTCGACGCGAACCTTCGTTGTGGCCCGATCATCGCGGAAATCATTTATCTTTTATCGAAGCGAAAATATTGTCTTGCAGGGGGCCGCATGATGCACGGAAATGTGCAAATTGCTGAGCGGAAGTCATCGTCAATGGACCGGGGGTAAAGCGCCATGGCGAATCAAACGGCCAATTACTATGGGGACGTTTATCAATGGAACCACACGGTGTCGACGGTCGACCGAGATACGCAGTCGGAATACTACCTACCGAATTGGACGGATCTCGTTTTGGCGGGGCTGTTCATCATGTTGATCATCGTCACTATAGTAAGGAATAATTAAACGCCTGATTTGATCCTAAGACGGCTTTGTTTCAGACTATTAGCGAAACACGATTTCGATGCTTCCTACAAATGTTAACTGCTTGTAGGAAACGCGAGAAAATCCTTGAAATTCTCTACTCTCTTGTTTTGTCTAACTATACCATTGCTCGTGAGTATTCGGACATTTTGCTAGATTTGTAATAATAGTACGTGAACTCGATCAAAATCTAGGAGTTAAGGATGAATTAACAATTAGACGCAACAGTTGCTACGCTTTTATGGAATCACCAGACTATATGATAAATTATCTATTAAAGAATATAGCAAATAATATCATATATTATTTTTATTAATTCTGGAGAATTTATCCTCGTTATTAAAGAACAAAATTATTGCAGTTTGATTTATCTATGATTTTGTAATTATAATATACAGCTCGTCAAATGTAGATAATCGTCCGGATACTTCTGAGCGATAGGGTACCGAATTTTGCGGATTTTTGAAGCGTTTTAGAAATCCTTTTCGTGTGTGAATAGAATATTAAAACATATGTCGAGATTCCAAGAGGAATTTGATTTAGCTGGAATTTATCCTCTACGCCTTCTTTTTCTAGCCGTCTTGAATTCCGCAAAGAAACATTGTTTGAGATACACAAAAGTATCGATTGATTCAAGAAGTATTAGTTACCCGTATATAAGTATCTGACATCACAGGAGATTTTTTATACGTTTTGAATGAATCTCGAATGATATTGACAGATAATGACAAGCGTATGTTTCAGTGTTTAATTCGAGCGTGATTTCAAACTATACAATGAAAAATGTTTTAAACTAAAACTCAATTTGACGTTCATTTGTATTTGTCCATTTTATAAATTACATGCATTTTATAGTGATTTTAAAATTTCATATTTAACGTAAAATATATAACTATAGTGATATGTTAGTTATTCACAATATACACATAGAACCATGGTTGTTACTTTTTCCGCTTTCTTTTTTTTTAAGTGTAGTATCCATCAATCACTATTTCATCGATTTCATAAAATAAAATGTATACTTTTTACTGTATGGCAGGTGGGCAACACTCTAGTAATTGCCGCTGTGATAACAACTAGGCGTTTACGGTCTGTTACTAATTGTTTCGTGTCCAGCCTGGCGGCTGCGGATTTGCTGGTTGGCTTGGCTGTGATGCCACCGGCGGTATTGTTGCAGGTATATAAAAGTATTTAAAAATAAAAATAAGAGTATTACGAAACCTATATAGGCATACAGAGAAAAGGGATAAATAAAAAATTAATATAGCAATGGGAGAATAGAAATAAATGCAAAAGATTTGGGAAACGAATACAAGTAGAAAAATAAAAATGATAAAAGTTCTTCGAAATAAACTAACAAGAAAGGGAAAAAGTAAATATAGGCATAGAGAAATAAAACATGTGGCGAAAATGCGATAAAACGGAACAGTAATGAAACTAAGTAGTACAGATCAACGATAATTGATCGATTATGAGAACGTATGAAACCTCGCGTGCCTTTCTACTGAAAAGCCAAAGCTGTTCGTGCAGGAGTTCTGTATGTATCGCTGTTACGTAAATCAACAGCGCGAGATTTCGTGGGATTCTGCGATTGAGAACATTGGAACGATTTATCATGCTATAAAAGTCGAGGAGGTCACGGTTATAAATGATCACTGTGTTAATGGTGTTCACGCGTACCAGCGTTTTAAAAAAAGCTAGATTATATCGTAAAACGTTCCACAGCAGGCAACGGACGGTCTCTCTCGTTGCACGTTTACACGATGGAAATATATAAATTATGTACAAGAGTAATCAGCGAGTCAATTTAATACTATAAACATTCTAATTTGAAAATTCTAAACTAAATTATAATTGGAACAAAATGTACGTCACGGCACTGTACTCTATTAAAAGATAAATTACTTAATGGTAGAATATTAAAAGTAACATTAAGGGTGATATAATAGAATTTCATTGAATTATGCTGATATTAGTAAAATCATTTCAGAATAAATAATAATTTTAGTAACATTTACGAAGCTCTCCATCTCTGCTTTAAAAGTCTGTTATTAACACATTTACTTGTAACCATCTAAAAATGAATCACAGATTTCTCGTTATTTTCTTAACGTATTGGCCATTCAGCTCCAAGTGTCACGTGACGATTACCAACATTGATTCTTCGTTTTTCTTCAAGAGCGAAAAGTAATTTTGCATATAGATTGGAGCAGAGCTGGTCTGTAATGAATGCTCTTCGATACGGTACGAGCGCTATCCAATCAACCGAATGCTGCGGAGACGATTCTTAATGTCCACGATTCTCACTAGGAATGACCACTTTTTCTTGCTTAGCATGATTATATGTTCTAGTTCCAGGATAAGTACAGATAATAGGAAACCTTTACAAATTATTTTCTATAATAATTCTTTTCAATGGTACTCCTTGATCTCGTTCAAAAAGATTTATTAGAAAACTAAACATACTTACAAATTAAAGTATATATATTACTTTAAAAAAGTTAAACTAATTATTGGAACACATTCAAGAAACTATTAAAATGCGTTTTTTAGAAAACTTTGGTATTAGAAAATACAAGATCGTTATGATATAACATTGGTATATATCGTTGTGACTGGACTGTGCATTCATATGCAAATTTATATTTTCGCGAACGTTGAATTTCTATCGCATCTTTTATTCCCGCAAATATCAAACACTCTATATGTATATGTGGAAAATGACGAAGAAAGATTTATTATATTTCTCTTATACGTTACGACATTCAATACTTACAGTGGCGAGAAAGAGTATTTGTATTTGTAATATTTATATACTAATTAAATTAGATTCATTCAAGTGTATTGAAATTTGTATCGTTTAGTAGTCTTTTCGTATTAATAAAAGCGTTGATACTGTGAAAGTGATAAAAGAAAACGCTCCATTGGAAACTGTGCCTCAGATGACTGGAAACTGTATCTGTACAAATGCCTCTTGTCGGCGCTGTATATCTTTGTATTACTGTGAAACGAGAATCAGAATGAGTATCGCAAGAATTCTGCGGTTAATTCTCACGGTGAATTCATTCCAAAGAGACCGTGAAGTAACGTAATTTCCGGTGTCAATTAAGTCTTCGCCAGCTAGTAGATAGTTACTCTGGGAACTCGCGTAACAAAATAACACGATCAAGAGTTGCATTGCTTGGGTAAAAGTTGCGCTTCCACTGCGCATCATCGTCGGCAAAAAGGAATACCAATGAGAATAACGAACGTCGTAGTCGATCGCAAGAGCACTCTTCTAGACTACGAATAATTTATTTGCAGCCTCTTTTCACCAGACGAATTAAAACATTCTGTACAATTAACCGGATGTTAATTAAAGCGGAGTCTGCTAAGATTCATAAGCAGGTATACAGTTGTACATTGAACGTCTGTAAATAGTAATTGAGAAGTGTTATCGACAACTGAAATTGTTGTTGAAAATATATTAAAGGCTATATTACTTGAAGATTAGTTACTTAGTTTCGTATCACAAATGATAAGATTGATTGAAATTAACCGAAATGAGAACTGTATCTTATAAATAATAAAAAAGTTCTTTTTAATAGACCGATAATTTGCTGCTCTTTTTCTTTTATGGCAAATCTTTTTACGTGAACGGTTTCGCATTTCGGATCTTTTGTGAAGATCGAAATAAAAGCGTCTCAATCTCCAACGACTGGCTTTACTTCTACAAAGTGAATTCGTATATGAAAGAACATGGTGTTTCTTTTATGCCTGTAGCTATATCCCTTAGTTGGATTTTTTAAAGGTACATAAAACTGAAATCTCTTCTCATAAATCTCATATGTAACTTCCATAAAAAATTTCGTTCATCGTATTTCAATCCGTATAATAATTTTATCGATGTCGTCATTATGGTCACAAAGTATAAACGGCGGAAATTCTTAATGAATAATCAAAATTCTGAAAAGCAAAGCTTCCGTACATCTTCTCAAACGACTGCTAAATCTCAGAAGCTGGCAAAAAAGCAGGGATCACGTTCCCAAATGAAATTATACAGTCGTTACGCAAACGGGGACAAGCTTTCTTACCAAAACTTTCGAAATTGCAGTCAAAGAGTTTTTATTCCGTTGCCCATTCTTTCGAAACGAATCCGAAAGTCCACCATCTCAAGACGTTATGAGATCTCCATTCTACATTCTACATAATGGGATAAAGTATTAAAAGGCGTACAATGGCTTGAACACGCCCAAAGCTGAACCATGTATAACACACCCACGCGTCCTTTGACTGAAGAAAGGAAACACGTACAATGATGTTCCACATTTTCTTTTACGTCTCTTTGTTGCGTTACGCGCTACAGAAGGAAGGTAAGATGAAAAGTATTACGACGTGAATAATGATGCGAGGTACAAAACATTAATCTGAAAGTGTTGCGCATTAAAGTGTATGATACTGTGTTTCAATGAAACAAATATGAAAGAGCGCAGTGATTGCGAAATGAGATTGTGTCGTTACAATACTGGTACGTTATTATCAAACATCTTATAACAATGCAACAGCGAAAAAATACTTTCATTTAAATAAGCAGATTCTCTTTCGAGTGTCATGGTAATAATTTCAATGTTATAATTAATACAGGTGGTATTTTTGCATAGATTTACATGAATTATTTTAATTTATGCGCCGGTATAATTATTCTTTTTACTATACGTAAAAAGTTCACGTACGTGACGTCCTTCTGTGCATTAGATTCTTTCATCGCCTACATTTTTCGAAATAATTTCTGCAAAACCGAGTCGAATCATGCTATCTACGCCAGGTTTGTAGCATAGAATTATACGCGCGCCTTTTCTTTAAATTATATCATACACGACATCACTACTAAAAAAAAATTATTTTTTTTTTAATATGAAAAATTGTCAACCCTGTAGAAGATTGCACGAGATTAAATCTCGTCGCAGTAAGCATTAAGCTCGTCGTCGCGTGACGCCTTTTGGAACGAGCTTTGTGATAGCATATTTTACTGACAATTAGACATTTAAAAAGTGGAGGAATAAAAAATAATGAAGCATATGCAGTGTCTGGATTTACTGCTATTGTTTAAATTATTACTAACTAATTGTAAGTCACGTGTTATCTGAGTGTCAGCACTGAAATGGTAGAAAATGAATTTGATACATTTGAAGCTGTACATTCTTGAATTCTTAAATTAAATATCTAATTTGTTCGAAGATCATACGAAAACATCTGGCGTTAAAAATAGGTTAACTAACTTAGAATAAGGAAGAAGTCAAACTTTTGTGACCAAAAAAATAACTTCTTAAGTAAACTCAATCTGGGTGATAAAAGTTTCTCGCTACAACGACATGCAGCATTATATCGAGCAAGTCAGAAGTGAAATAAATTTCACGTGATAACGAGTGTTTAACAGCTTATCATTAATCTCTGTCGGTAACACTGATGCACCGGTCCACTTTTAGTTATCTATTGACAAATTGCACCGATAAATTCTATACAAGTTAGTAGGAATTCTTCGACAGTGAAATATCAGTCGCGGTTGTGAACTAGAAGTCTTGTGTCATTCTGAAAACGAGCCTTAACCCCTCTCGTTGTTCCTTTAATTCCCGCATTTATGTACGATTATTACATCACCTGATCATTAATTATCCTCGTTTAATTAATTATTATTACTTAGTAAGTGAACTTGAGAACAGTGTTCAATGTAAGTTTGAGGGAGGTAGAGGAACATTTACAGTAGTCACTTATAGTACTACACTCTAATGGAAAACAGAAATTGTTTTGAAACCATTCTCTAATAACTTTAGCGAGTGGAAACCAAGTTTTCTAGACCAAAGTGTAATAGCACCCAACTCGACCAAACTGAAAATAAGAACGATCTTTAAACAGCTCGGTTTGGCTTTACCTATCCAATCCTGACCCGTTAAGTTCAATTGTATCGGCTAAAACCTACGTACTTTCTCCTCCATCCATTTACAGATTAAAATGTAACACCGCGTGCACGGTAAGGGCAAACGAATGAAAACAAACTTCAAATATCAGCGCGTTCTGAGATACTCCACCAAATAATTTGCAAAGCTAACGGAAGTTTGCGCGCGTCTCTTTCGTGCTTCATGGGTCAGCCTGACTGTGTTTGTCGGATGGTCCACTTTAACCTTTCTGTTCGTAGCGTCGACTTTAGTCGTCATCCGAAAACTGCCTTTGGGCATTATTAATGCCTACTGATGAACTCAAGTACGATGAACGCAATGATGAACGCAAATAAGATCGAACATTGGCCGATTAGATTCAAACTCTCTATAAATATTTCAAGAAAAAGAAGTGGTACTTGCAAATAGATTTGAATACTAGTCGAATAGGCGTGAAACTTTTTTCGAGCATCTAGCCAAAAATTCTGCGTTTTCTTAACGTCATTTTCATTGATCATCATTGAAGTCCACTATCGTAATTTTCTACAAAACGTTGTAAATCGAATATTATATTTCTAAATAATTGCAAGTGCAAGCGATAAAATAATATTTATGAGATATACGGTGTTTTTCTAGCTCTCATAGCGTTGCCATTTGTAAGAGTATCGATTCATTCTGATATCGAAGTACCTGCAGACAGAACTTCGGAAACTTCTGTTAAAACTTTAAAATTATAACCAGACTGCAAACCTTTTCATCGAATTGCACCAGATGTCCGAATACTTTGGATGGTTATATATACTTTTTGTAAAGCATTTATTGTAAGTGAAACACTGTGTATTTGACCATGCCGTGCAATAGTCATGTGGCCAAAGTTGCACAACGGATTTAGATTAGTTCTACAATGATGCGGGTCAGCATCTGTTGCCCGCATAACATGCGACCGTTTCATAAAGAAAGTTTTATTATGTCGTTATTACGTATTTATTAGGTCATTAATTTAACATGCTACTCTAGATATAATTCAGAATAAAATGAGCGACAATTAATGTAGAAAATATCCCTACGTTAATCAATTCCAAATAAGACTTTGTAAAATGATGTGCAGTTAATTAAATTTTTTAAAACAACGAGATCGCGCATATTTCTCGAGATTTCAAAATTGTCACGCAGGAACGATCTGATATTCGCACACTTTATGAAAATATTGCGAAGGATTCCAATTGAACACGACACTGTCGAAATATGTAAATAAGTATTATAGAAGCGTTATCGATTTCAGATCTTTATTTTCTCAAATATCTGTTAATCTACTCGAATATTTAAATGTCAATACTTGATTAACTTTATAATCGTGGTATGTTTTTGGCACCAACTATATTGCTATCACTCGCGAAGCAATCAACACCACAATGAGATTGGAGTCTTGTAGGCTTGTGTGCGCTCAGGTGAATGAGCTTGACGGGCAGCTCGCGGCTGTTTAACCCTTTTAAGTGCTACGAACACGTATATTTAGCCGGCGAATGCCATCATGTTAGACTAAAAGCGTAGACGTCTGGTACAATGACATCACCGTGAGCCTTTGATGTGTTCAAAACAAATGGATTTGTTTCGGAAGAAAATAATATGCTTCATCCGCTTTGCCTAATTTCACGTATAAAACAACTCTATTGATTTGAAAATAAACAATTTATAATATAATAGATTTTCTCTACCGATACTACCCATCATAATCATGAAGTGCAGTATCAAAGGTGATAGGCATTGCCTTTATTATGTTAGAAGCGTCAAGAACTTTCGAGTTAATAAAATATTTGCTTATCACACCAGCAGATACAACCAAGTATTCTCTGTAAATAATAAAAAGAAAAATCGATAAAAGAATTAATTTACCATTAAGACGAATAAAAATAAAACAATGAATGAGTTACGCATTAAAATGAAAATAAATTGAAATACCAACATAATTGTAAATTAATGCAATCTTCACTACTAACACTTTTTACATAACATTTACAAATGTTATCTCATAATTGAGCCAATTAACACGCAATAATGCATATACATATGTACAATAGAGAATGTGATATTATAATAAGATATTTAAATAAGATATAAATATTTTAAATTTCCTGTTATAAAATCTTATAAAACCCTGCCAATTTCTCCCAAGTTTATGATATCGTTTATAGCTTGACGTGTATAGTGCTCGATGTCTCAATTACAAATCCATGCGCATTTAAGCATTCATTAACGAGCTATCTTGAACAAGGTGTCTAATGAAATAAATTTGACGAAGCTCACAGGTGGTACCTGGCAATTGGGCGAGGTGCTCTGCGACTCATGGGTCTCCCTCGATATTCTTCTCTGTACTGCCAGCATCCTATCGTTATGCGCCATATCCATAGACAGGTGAGTGGTTGGCCGCATTCCCGAACCATGGCACGTAAATGGAACGAGATTACCGCAAGAAATTTTACTGCGCGCGAATAGAGTGACCAACGTCAGTTACGTAGGCTGATGGTCGAATACCGGAACTGCAAGTTTCCCGTTTAGTAGACGAGAATCCGGTCTTCTTGCCTCGTAGAAACGAAATCGTTTAAAGTTTATAGGAGATTTTCTGAAACTGAGAGGAACCGATTCGGTACAAATTAACTGGCCGATCACGTGCAAGCTTTTCGTATCCGCGCGATTTATATCGATCGATGCTTAACCCGTAGAGATATAGCTGTGCCGTGTCGCTGCAAATTAGAAGTTCCCGGTCGAGCCACTGTGACGATACTTGTAACGCTGCGATGTGGAAACAAGTGACGAGATTAATGAAATTTATTAAACTTTCATCAATTACAATTCTATTGTGTACAATTACGATTTCTTTTATAGATTGAACTATCTTTTATAAGCCGTTGCATTTTCCAAATTAAATCGCGCTCATCAAACTTAGACTCGTTCAAATACATAACGCTCTCTTTCTCTCTCTCTCTCTCTATTTCTCTTTCTCTCTGCAATTTACAACTAAAACTGTGAAAAGCGTGGTGTGAAATGGGTCTACCTTTATTTTAATTAAGAACTTCTATCTGAATTCGTCGCTTAGTTGTTCCCACGTGCTTCCTAAATGAATTTCATTTTCATCGAAGGTACCTAGCCGTAACTCAACCGCTGATATACAGCCGACGACGACGAAGCAAGAGATTGGCTGGATTGATGATTGTCGCAGTATGGGTGCTAGCTGGCGCTATCACCAGTCCACCTCTGCTGGGATGCTTTCCACGTGCGACGAATCGTGACACTAAAAAATGCTCGTACAACATGGACTCTTCATACGTGATATTTTCCGCGATGGGTTCTTTTTTCCTACCGATGTTGGTAATGCTTTACGTATACGGCAGAATATCCTGCGTGATTGCCAGCCGACACAGAAATCTCGAAGCTACCGAGAGCGAAAACATTCGACCACGTCGCAACGTTTTGGTAAGCATTCTCTGACAGATTATTTTCTTAACTCTTTGGAAGATGGAGGTTGTTTGAAAGCGTAAAAAATTAAAAATTAGAGACTTTGTTATTTTTTATTATATTTATTAGAGCAATTGAGCATTAGAAAATGAATAATCTTTATTTATATTTTAATGAAATATTTATGCAAGACTTTGTGGTTATAAAAATATTTTCGATTCAATTCTGTGAATACGGAAACAATCACAAGTATACAAAAATGTAGATAAGAAGAATTAAGACGAAGTGAAGGAAAGCATATTCTCTAATTAACAGGACACATTTTTATGCGCCAAGCATCTGTAAAGCATCATTACACTTTCTTTGGAAATAAACTCCTACGCTTCTAGCTATATTAATTTACGCAACTTTTCATCTCCAACGAGAAAATACCTATTTGCACAACGTGTTTCCCTGAAGGCATACGCGATATAACTCGTGTGCTGAGCAACTTGAAAAAAGAAATGAGAAGGAATTTAGAGTGCACTGAAAAATAATACGAACATTTGTTATAGCCGATACACCAAATCAATTTATCAGATTTCAGTCAGTAATAATATTGAATCAATTATAATCAATAGAGTTTTAGAAGAAATGAATCGATCAGTACAATCCAAAATATATATGTGTAATCGATGCATAGAAGTGCATAAAATTATCTTATGATTTTGCAAAGTCTAAAAGGAAAACAAAGTAATAAAACATAGCTATATAATATATTTAATTAATAAACGGTAAACAAGACAAGAACATTTTTTCGGACAATGAATCAAATATCTGGAATAAAATGTTGAATTTCAAAAATTCTACAATTCATTGCAATTAGAAACTGCAGGAACGAGTCAGACGCAGTCCAGTTTGCTCGGAAAGACTGACAAGCGTATATAAATGAGAAATCGATTCGCAATTTCAATCTATTGATACTAATGCTTACAAATCTGTTACGATGACACCGTTCGACAGATTTCCAGTAGGTAATGCGAAACTTATGAATATGGAAGCGCAGACTTGCTCGATATTGCTTTCGATAGTGACACCAAAATCTTGTACCCTATCTCTGCGATATTTTTACGATAAACTTGAAAAATTGATAAGCTCTTTGAAACTTAATATTTTTGTAGAATAATATAAATTTATTCCTATAAAGTTTCACAAACACTAACTAATTTTTCTAGAAAGTAAGATACTATAATATCGCACTTGTACAGTTAAAGGTACACGTGTACACTGCCCCATCTATCCTTGTTATTTTATTTTGTTGTATCCAATTTGTCGCTAGGAAGAATTTCAATTTGCTGCAATTTTCTGCAGATCGAGCGTGCAAAGAGCATCAGAGTACGAAGAACAGAATGCGTAACCAGTAGCGTGACATGCGACAGGGCATCCGACGAAGCGGAACCTCCTAGCACGAGCAAAAGGTCTGGGATTGTCCGCAGCCATCAGCAGAGTTGCATCAACAGAGTTGCACGAGAGACAAAAACCGCTGCCACTTTAGCAGTGGTCGTAGGTGGATTCGTCGCCTGTTGGTTACCATTCTTCATCCTCTACTTGGCCACTCCTTTCGTGCCTATGGAACCACCAGATATTCTGATGCCTGCGCTAACTTGGCTAGGTAATTATCATAAAGCAGTCGAAGTTGTACTCGATAAAAGATCGTGGTCAATTTATACACTTTATGCAAACAGCTTGTTTGTTGAAATTTTACAATTAATTGGTCCTCATTAAGGACTTTATATGATGTACATCTCCCTTTATGGGTTTATGTAAATTCTTGTCTAAAAAGTAAATAACAAGGCTTCCCTACCACTGACATTCGCCTGATATTATTCTTCGTAATTAATTTCTACTTTCTACTTTCAACATCCAACATTGAAACTTTTAATAAAAGACCTGTGAAAGTAGAGGTAATTTCTTTTCGACATCGAAAATCTTTATCGATGTTTTATAATTGACATAATCCAAATTAGTTAGAACGAGTTAGCTGAGCTGGTTAAATTATCCCTCGTTATCTACTGCTTCCAATATTTTTCGGATAAGAGTGAAATTCTATAAAAGTGAAAAATGATTCCACTTTCGAGGTGATAAAGTGGTCGACCCACTTTCGGATCTCTTCCGTAGTTCGGAATTTTTTCCGAACAGACTATGTTTTATTGATCAAAATAAGTGGAAACCCAAAAGTTCGAAGTAAGTGCAATAGGCTGGTGACAGCAATAACCACTTTCCAATGAAATTCCAATTCCATTGTACGGGATACGCATCTCGGTATTACTACAATATATGGTAGATTTTATGATCATCTTTTCCCTTTCAGTATACAAAACATTTTAATTTCATAGCTATTGCGAAGGTGACAATAAAAGCTTTAAGATCGGAGAAATTAAATGTGGAGGAATTTGTAATGAAGAACATTTTATCCATTTAATAATAAGGGGCATATGTATACATTTTACATTTCGTAATATATTAAATTACAATTGCTTCATTTTTATTTCTCACTGCGAGATACCATTAACTTTTATATATATATGTGTGTGTATTGTTAAATATTTTTAAAAGCCTAAATGAATAGTTATATTAAATTGTTTAATAACTTTTTGACTTATTTCAGGCTGGATTAATTCGGCTATAAATCCATTCATCTATGCCTTCTACTCGGCCGACTTCAGGCTTGCATTCTGGCGATTGACTTGCCGAAAATGCTTCAAAACTAGAACTAATTTGGATCGCAGCAATCGGAAATTACCAGCCCCGACTAATTGGAAGAAGGACAACATGGAGGACGTGAAAATCGGGGAATGAACGTTGGAACGAATATCCTTCGATCGTGATCGTAAAGAGGATCACTGTGATTTATTTAATAGCGCTAATTACATCGATCACATTCATGTAATTTATACGAAACGTGCAATCTCGCGAACGTCACTGAATTTTTTCATAATTTAATGACAGTCAAATGTTATGTATAATATGCGAATATTTGTATTATTCGGAAAATATTACACACATTCATCACCCATTACAGGTATAGAGATATACGTTTACAGTTATCAATACAGACATTTTTATATATCATAGGAATTCTAGTCAAATATAATGTAAATCAAGGAAAGAATAATAATTAATTTGAATTTTTTCTCCATAGTACAACGCAGGAAAAGGAAAAATTACTATTTTAATACTGAAATCCCGACTTATCCGAATAATACACTTATTCGCACATCTCAAGCATTGTAATCGGACAATCGCGCATACCACACGCACAATAACTGCACAATTCATATATTCGTTCGATTAACATAGCGAACAAAAGAGAAGTAAGGATATTTATTTAGCAAAATAGTGGCAACACATCTGTTGCATTCGGTTGTATCGATATCAACATGTATACATGAACATTATTCGCGCGGATCCACTTCGTAGAAACCCAACAACAATAAATAATAATCGGTCGTAGGAAATAGTCTTCCTTTTGTCATTACAGTATCCTGTCTGTATTTATCGATGCATAGATATCTGTTGATGTAGAAAGTATGCAAGTATACGGATTTTATAACGTCCCATTGGTGTATTTCATTTAAAATGCCTACGTCCTTCTATCTGCTTCTTTGCGCTCAGGTGTTAATTACGCAATACCGGCCTTGTACGCTGGTATCGCAGCAAATTAACACAATGAGAAATTAATTAGCTGCCTCGGTACAAAAGCTGTTTGTTCTCAGCCTAGCACAGTGGTGCGTTCTACTGCGCACGACACAAAAGGAGACATTATGAGGGAGTAAAAATTTTAATACGCGATGAAAGTAGGTGGCAATTATTACTCCAGTAAATCGAGATTATTAACACGAAAAGAAATGATATTAATTAGCATCTCATAGAAAATTAACTTTCGTAAATAGTATGATAAAATTGTATAAACAAACATATGATTTCTTGAACTCTTTTGATGTGATTTTTAAACCTTGGGACTATTTCAATCTTATTTTTATTATTATAGAGAGAAAAAGATGATGTGTTTATAAAATTCGATTATTGCATAAGTAATAGAATTTCATACCACGAATTAGAATTATCCCAGCTCAGAACATCTAACAATTAATGTTAATTATATGTATACTTATATAAAACCTCGAACAAAATTCAAAGTTTAAAAAAATAAAAGAGAAAGTACCTAATCAAAACTAGATGATTTTGACACACAATTAGAATGCACACAATCTCTTTATTTTTATCTTATTGCAGAATCGTATTTAGAAGGACTTAAGTACTGTCTATAAAAGAAACTTTCAAAAGTCACCTTCCTGATACAATAAATTGCAATAAGAAATTATTCAAATATGCAAACTTATATACTTTTTATAAAGACATTTTCGAAGCAATAGTATAGAAATTTTGTTACCGTGCTTTTAAGTTTCATACAAACCAAGATTTCCATTTAACATTCACGTTCAATTCAATAAACAAATTGAATTCTAATGCAATTAAAAACGCGTAAGTGCATGATAAAATCTGCGGTGAGGTTCTACATTTTCTACTTAGCCACTGAATAATATTAATGCAAAATTGCAACTCCATTGCCGTAATATGGTAAGAATTTTCTGTATTATCAACTAACAGTAACAATTTTTGTATTAACGACAGGAAAATTGTCTAATTTTCCAATTTTATTCTATACTGTATAATAATGAAATTTGTTGTTGTCTACAAATTACAAAAAATAGAAAAATAATTAATATGCATGTTGGAGACGAAAGTTATGAATCAATAGATACCCTCAATTACCAAAAACATTTTATAATTCTAAATACATATAAGGTATAAACACAGACAATGTGCACAAACATTGTGTAAGTACATCTGGTGTGTGGTACGAGATAAACCTGACATGCAATGCTTTCTCGTATATGCTCATGTTGGGGATGATCAGATGACTATCTTATCATTATCGTGTTATATACGACGTTATCGATTTAATATTATTGGAAACATATTCGAAACTATTGATATATAACCATCTGTATGTAATTTTAGGTCAATGTCAGTATGCACATTGACTAAGTATCTTGTCGGTTCTATGCATTATGTAGCATTCTTTTTAGCTACATCAGGTAATAAAGGAACGGAAACATAATACTACAGTTAAAGTAGACAAATTTCGGGCACTCTGTAAACGCAACGCTACATACAGAGAGGTGATCATTTTGTAAACGCAACACTAACGAGAAAATGTAATTACCTTAATCGCGATAGGAAAATATCGCAACACTAGCTCTTAAGTTGAATTCAGTAAAGATAATTATCGTTATCTTCATAAAAAGCTACTTTTAATATTCGTGATAGCAAGCATCAGATCACAGCATCACAAATTTTATTAAAAATCAACGCTTTTAATTAAACATTGAATAGAAGGAGACACAACATATTCTAATAATAGTTTTTAGATTATAATACAAAATTCGAACAAAAACAATCACGATAAATCTCATAAATCGCAACACTAATCCAAACCGAAATTAGTGCTTTTTCGCAACTCTAATTAAAACAAATTAATTCCGAGCGTGGTATTTCGATTACTGCCCAATTTTAATTTAAACCGCAATTAATCACTCATATTACTAATAAGACAACCACGATTTGCCAAATGGGATGGTGAACCGGGATATTTATAGGTCAAGATACAAACTACCATTATTACTATTACTACTACTACTACTACTAAAACTAAAAGCGAGCATAGTGACAATGTAGTAACAGAAATGACTTCCCATGCTCTGAATCATTTGAATGACCCAGAGGATGTGGAGCCATTATTAGTTGCCCTCTTGAACGACAATTTGTCGGGCCTCTTCGGCTTATAGCCTCTTCTTTCTTCTTTCCTGCTAAAACCTAAATCTAGTGTCGAGAGTCTCTAATCACAAAAAGAAGAAAGAACAAAAATTCGCGAAATTTAACCACCATTGTACATATGTGCAACAATCATAGTGATTGCAACATTAATAAAACATAAGAAAGGAATTAGAACGATATACGTCTGTTTCGGAACCTACTTCAGAGCCACGACCGTGAATATGAATTTAAAAAATCAATAGTCAAAGCCAAAGATGAGTGGCATTCTTCGCTTATGCCAGTTCTACCATTGATTTTTTAAGTTATAATAACAGAGGCAGGTTGGTTACGGGATAATGCACTTATCCGACTTGGAGACTGTGTCAAACTGCTCTGGCACAACCTACTTACAATTAACATTCATACCAGACAGTGTGTGTTACCTGTCTATCTAGCTCTATATTTAAAAAATGGCAAAGGACAAATACACTAACATATTCACTCCACGGTTCTCATACATACTATCTTGAGACATCCCCCACACCCAAGTTCAGCACTTTATATTTTATACTTTCGCACTCATATGTACTTACTGACTTAATGTCCTTTCTTCCTGAAATTAACTGACGATGACTAGAACCATTACGTAAAACACAATAAACTACGTATATATCTCAATTTTAAGCATACTTGAGTTTATAATTGTGACAGAGTATTTTGTGTATGCTAAGGAAATCCTGTTATTTGAAATTACGTTGTGCACGATGCACTAATCATCGTCAGTTGCTTGTGCCCATTGCCAGCACCTCGCCGAAACAGCATATGAGCAAGATCCAAGCAATGATCACGGAAAGTGTTAAACCTGAAAATCCTGAGCTAAAAAATTAATTAATGCTTCTAGCTTTCATCTAACGGACTAATGATCTTTCAATTTGCATTAAAAAATTTTATTTTAAATTGTTAAAACTTTATGCTTTACTTTACTAATTCGATAAGCAATTAAAATTCTCTCATTGAAACAAAGAAATTACAAATGAACAAGAAATTTATTTGTAAGGTAAGTAACTCTGAGTTAAACATAAATGAAAATAACTACAGGTGACTCCTCGATCAAAACACTTTTTCGAATACATGAAAGCAATGTTTAAAATTTATTGCTTTGATTCTGAAATCTACCTACCGCGAAGTGTCTTCTTGCATTTAATATTTAGTATTTAACATTTTTGTATAATGAACATCGAACTTTAACATCATGATATGTAAACTTATACTCAAGCTTAAAATAATCGAAGTCGGAGGATATCCGACTTCTCTGCAGCGAGATTCTGTAATTCACACAATTTTAATATTTACTTTTATAACAAACTTTTGCAAATATCGGTGTTGAATAAATTCTGATTTTACTCTGATTATATTAATACTATCGATATAAAATTTTTATCATCAAAAATCGCGATACATGTGTGCAATCGCGATACATCCTGAACTAATACATAAAGTAAATAAGATATTACTACTCACGAGTATGTGTAATTAATACTCGTGGTCACACACTCGCCAAAAATTCTACGTAATACAACTATTTATCCGTGTCGATTCGGACCTTTCGTCCTACGACATGATTGGATGAACGGAGGAATAAAACTGTATTTGACTCACGATTAACTGCAGGTTATGATACTATCAGTGTTGCTGTGGCTCAGAAGAAGTTATTCTGAATGCATTGAACCCCATGGTGAAAGTGGAGGTTGTGAAAAACCTTTAACAAAAATACGATAAAACACAAAACATGAAAGATAAACACAAGTATTATGTGTATATGGAATTCTCTATTTCGTCTACAATAATAATTTGCAATTTTGAAATTATATTCAATTATTCACTTCGTTTCCCAAATCGCAAGGATCAAAAATCCTGTTCTTCGTCGTTATCCATAGTACCTCGTCTTCTCATACCTCATCTGCTTCTAATTGTACCAATTTCCGTGATTAGGTTGAATTTCTTTATCTCTCTAAGATCTAAAATTATCTCTCTAAATCATAAAAATATTCAGTAATGCAAAAATAAGTCTAAAAGCGGCTTAGTTTAATCTTTACCTAATGACTTCCATAATGCTTCTTCTTGCTGCAGTTCCCGCGTAAAACTGCCATTTCATGGCGGCATAAATCGATTAGAAGAAATTATATATCGATAATAATCGATATAGCGTATACAACGTATAATAGTCGTGCGCCTATTTCTATACCTCGCCTGTGTTTTGGCGCTGTAATCCTCATTGACCCTGAATCGGCAACGTCGCATTTGACAGGAAAATCAACGGTCTCTTATTTGTGATGTTCCAGCCATGGAATATGAAGAAGTATTACATCTATTATTCCATCTCGGGTCTATCGTATATCTATATCTCGTCTGTATTCTAAATCAAATCACAATTTGTTTATATTTACATATTGACTTATGTCAATATAAAACAAAAATGAAATATCAAAAATATATCAAAAATGTATAATTCTACGTTTTAACATAAAAGATAAAAATATACAGAAGTAATAAAAGTACACATAACATCTTTGAATTCGTGTAATTTTCACGAATGAAAGTACGAAACACTACTACATATAAACAATGGTCACACGATACAATATTTGGAAACATCAGTTTCCCCACTACTAGATTCATCGAGGCAAATGCGAACTCTAGTGCTCAATATTTGAAAATAAACGTTAGCCAGTCTTTCCTTGTATGTCATTGTGCGAAGTTGTTCGTTTGGCGTAGTTCGTAATAATCCACAGATTATTGGTTTCAAATGGTATGTATATTTGTATTAATCACTCACTTTTTAATATAATTTTCGTAGCTTTTGATTATGCATTATCAGTGTAATCTAAATTATGAATTGACATCATATAATAAAAAATGTATACTTACGAACCAAATTGTTTTCGCGCTAGTCCTTGATATATATTTACACTTCAATTGTTGTTCAAATCACGAACGTAGTTCATTATTTTTGATACGAAGTCCCAACTTTCGTGCAACATGCATAATAATAAATACTTTATAAATAATGGCAATTGAATATACATTTATACATTTATTTATTCTCCTTTTATGTACATATATTGACTTAAAGCATTCACAATCGCTTCTACTTAGGAAGTTATAAATAGATTTGATAATATTATGCTATAAGATTGAAAAGTAATTTAATTTATTAATTACGTATTTATGTATATTGGAGAGATTGAAATATATTTATCTGAATTCACTTTTATTTGGAATTCATATGTATATTCTCATTGGCTCATTGTCAGTCAGTAGAATAGCATAGATGGCGCCATATTGTCCAAACGGCAATTTCGAGAAAAATCTTCCAAATAAATGAATTGTATCCACTGCAATTTATATCTTACATAGACAAAGTCTCCATGTTATAATGTTAATATAACATAATAGAAAATATAATGTACATTCTCCTTTAATCCAATAAATAATTAGATTTATTGGATTTCCTGTATTCTCATCTGAATTTTTAATTATATTTTTAAGGGTTTCCTATCCTTGATGTAATTTTTATTTCTAATTTTGGAAATACATTTACGGTTTAATTATATGTATATTATAATATAGATTTTTTCATTTTTACGAGCTCATATTGGATATTCATCTTTTTGTTTACTATTTCTTTCTATTTATTTCTATTCAAACCTATTCTTTGTTGTTAATAGTTCTTTATGCAAAATTATAATTATTGTTATATAATAATATTATTATAATATAATTATAATTATTTTTATGTATTATATTTTAAAAATTCAGTAATTTAGTTAAATTTTAATACTTTATTTATATTAATACCTAATACACAATTTCATTACAGGTCTTTTAAACCAATATGCATTAACTGTGAATGACTATGTACCTGTTGAGTGGAATGAAATTATCCTGCAACTGGATAATGCAAGAGCACTTAGCAACTGTACAATTTCGAATTACCTACGATCGGTGAGTCGCATGTTCATTTTTTTCTTTTTTTCCCAATCTTTAATTACAAATAGCTACAGTGCATTAAAATAAATATGTATCTGAATATTTATAGGAACATGTTGGTATATAAAAAGAGATACGAATGAATTACCTTCATATAATTTTATTAAAATAGAAAATTCTCATATAACTTTTGAATTTTATGATTCTATTAGGGTTAGAGTATACCATATTTTTAATAACGTATATTATATAATATATATTTTATTAATATATATTAATTATAATTATAAATATTATATATATTAAATATATATTATATATTAATAATATATATAAACAATAAGTCAGGAAAGAAACGTTTTTGGTCAAAAGCAGGATAGACATATTAGGACACAAAAATGTTAAATATTATATTATAATAAGATAATAATAAAGATATTAATGAAATTAATAATATACACAAAACAAGACATACTATCTGGGTAGTTTTTACATAGTTCCTATTATATGTCAGTCTATATTTATGTTTTTAAAAAATTTAATGGTGTATGTATTTAATTTTGTTATAACAAAGGAATAAAATAACAAACTGCAAGTTTTCGTTTTTGTCATATCTGTATTTGTACAATATCCGTTTATACATCTTTCTTATTAAGGGAGTAGGCCAACTGGGGTTACGGATGGGGTACACAAATCCACAAAGTTCCTCGAGAGGAGGAATGGGCGAAAAATTCGAAAGACTCGCGCGACACGCTTTACTTGCGTCCATACATACTACAAAAAATCAGTCATTATGTTACGCACAATAATAAATCACCAGCGACGTAACAACCTTTCATCGAAACGCGCTTTACTCAAGATTTGACGCGACTTCCGCAAAGTATTTTTCTTTTCGTGTCATCCTCGATTCATTATCGATCCTAATCAGAATTATTAAAGTTCCCTCTTCGTTTCTTCATTATGTCAGTTTTCTTTCTTTGTTTCTCGTACTTTTATTCCTAGAACAGTGATTTCCAACCGCGTACATATTATTGGTTATCGGGCAAGTATTTAAATTTTCAATACGTTTTTACATTTTCATTTTTAATAGCATTTTAATAGAATTATACAATTTATTTCTCTTACAATAAAATCATAATTTTTATAGGAATTATATATTGAAATAGTTTTTCCATTATTGTATCTCAAGCCAGAGGAATCTATAATATTCAACGAGGAATCATTGTGTATTGCGATTTATTGTGCATCGATCTGTAATAAACTCTGGGACTATAATTTGTTCATTCTGCAACACTGATAAAATTACTGATATTTAACTTGTTAGTTTTAAGGAACCATTATAAACTTCTCTGTATCTCTCTATCTCGATAAACTCTGGAATCGTAGTTTTATTTGCAACATTGATAAAATTACGTACGCTTAAACTGCAAGTAACGAAAGGAATCGCAAAAATTCCGTCGTTCTACTGTATCGTTTCTCTTCAGTAAAATTATAATGTTATTATACTTTCATCTGTAACATTCAATAGAATTATTGACTCAGCTATACACATACTTTTTTATGGATTACACTCGTGTGACCTCGCGAGCCGAAGCTTTCGTATGTTCTCTCGACCAACGAATAGGAATCAACGATCTAGTTGAAACACACTGTCCTGGAAGGTATTCGCATGCATAATTTCTACAGAAATCAGCAAAGCATAAACGCCGGTTAATAAAATTGATAAAATTTGAAACAAGGTTGCACAGAATGAATCGTCGTCGGCACACGTTTCATTATCGTTTAGTATCGTTAGAACAGTAAAGTCGGTTTCCACAGTTGAAACTGTAGAAAATTAAATTTTGTGCGAGCATTTTGCTAAATCAATGAGAAAAAAGAAATGGAGTTCTCGTACTTTCTCATTCTTTCATCTTTCGATTGTGTCTTCCCGTATCGTATCGCAACTTCGATACGATTTCGTCGCCCAGGTATGTACGTGCGATGATTAATTAAAGTTTGAGGAATCGATTAACCTTTTGAGAGTACTATCGTCAAAGAAGCGTCTATCTGTCTGCGCACGAGCAAAATTTCGAATTTTGTCAAACCTGCAAACGATTCCTTTCAACGAGAAAAATAAACTAGCAGAAGGAAAATCTAGCTTCGTTGATGAAACTGCCTGGATAGAATATAATGTGTCACGCAACATCGAAGACGCTTCTGTGCGGACTTCTATTACGGCTTTACTTACTTACACAACGTACTATCGCCACAGAATAAATCGAACATAGTCGATCGTGTAATTGCTAAGATTTATCGTTACTCGATTAACCCGTAAGTCTACCGCACATCGTGATTCTAATCCACATGTGCGACAATCAACACTTAACACGTAAGGACATCACATGAAATTTTCTGTATAGAACGATACACCATCTAAGTTATGCTTAAAACTACCTCTTAAAGATGCCTCACCCAGCGTGTCTACTACGAGTTTCGTAATCCGCATTACTATCCGAATGGAACGCTTTCCGTAATACGAGTTTTATAGATAGATGAGCACGTAAGAAGGTTGGTGATAAGCGTGAATGAAGTACCATTGAAACTTCTTGTTCCGCTCAGAATTTCACGAAGTCTCGACCACATATCGCACGTGACAATTTTCCCTTCCGACGTTGCTCGCATTATACCGTAAGTATGTTAGAAAAGCGTTGCCTTATAGGAGAAAGTTAAAGGGATATAAAAGAGAAATGTAATATCGGAAATTACGCAGTAGACTGGCTGAGATATGTTTTACAAGTAGACACTCGAAATTTAGGGCGCTTTTAATCCTTGCATAGCTTAGGATACATCCAACGGATAACTTAAAGACTGATCTTAACATTATTTAAATGTTAACTCTTATCATTTCAAAATAAACGCAAGTCAGTATACTATTTTAACTGTACCACCAGTGTTTAATTATTCACATGTAATTCATCCACATTGGAACGATAATGATCAATCCTTAAGAACTTATGTCAACGATAGCACACGTTAGTAGAACTATGCAAGAATTGAACAAACTTTCGATCAATGTTGGAGTTTTATTATTTTAGCCGCGTAGGTATGTACGTCATCTAGTGTATCAACAACTGACGTTTATAGGTCTTGGATGATTATTGTCATCCTTTGGCATTCATGTTTTTTATTTCTTTTTCGTTCCATAAACACCAGTTATCGATTTCACTCGACATTTAAAGCATTAGTCGTATTACATTTGTTTTGTGATATTATATACTTTACAAGCGACTGACCAATCGTCATTAGCCGCACAATCAATCATCCGTTGCTAACGACGAACAGCGTCGGTCCGTGCACAAACGTGTACATGTAAGTACGCTAGCACGCCAGCACGATCGATATCATCGATCCCGCGATAAAGTATCCGTTTACGAGGATCAAGCACTTGTCGAAAATATTTACTTCACGTTCGCTTGCCTGTTTCTTTTACGATTTAGGCCGTAATTGAGCAGTATCTGTACAACTTGTATGAAACTGTGCGGTCACTAAAGAACGGTAACGAATCAGATCTTTTCATATGATTGCATTCAATTGCGTGATTATAGTCGAATTGATCCTTACACTTGGAAGGAATAAACGGAAGCGAAAGTTACTAACTTTTCATAACGCTATAGTCAATTCGAAACGTGTCTATCTAAGAGTTTCTAACATTCGAATTATAGAAAAGAATCTGAGAATTCTATCTTCGGGATAATTTTATTTTATCTGTATTTTATTTTATTTGCGCCTCTTTATTTTTTTACTCGCTAAAACTTTGATAGTGTAATAGCTTTGAGCTAAGTATCTAGAATCTTTCTTACTTTGGAGATCATATTTCTCTTTCGGCTATATAGAAAGTTACGCGAGAAGAGTTTTTCAAATAGAAATGCACGTGCACAATGACAGGGCTAGAGATACTCTAACGTTCAACGAAATCTACGTCATGTTCAGTTGTATACATGTATGTATGTAGAGTCTGGCGAAAAGCAAATTAGAATTTATTAGTTTAATTGTCGTTATTCGTATCGATCACAGTGATATATCATGTGGAATTTGATTTTAACCTGCGCGTAATGTGCATGCCCGACGTTTGATCCACGCAAGCATAGGCGCGAATCGATGAGATTGTCTTTGGACACTTAAACGTTAGAACAAGTACATACAACACCGATATGTACGGGAAGAGGTTGTTGCTTGGATGTAATCCCTAATTTTTACTGTATTTCGTTTCTCGGGACGTTCGATCACGGCTCGACAACGATATACCTCGACTCGAAAGCGGCTTATTTGCAATGTTTCCTAAATGCTCATTCCACTATATTCCTCTATGCAAACGCGATCGATTATCCCGTTGATGTACATCGTACGATATCGCAGGTACATACATACAATTATATCGATGACATTATGTCTATACACCTCTACGATTATCTTACACGTGACTGTGCCTTGATAATTTATAATTACGTATGGGATATCTGCTAAAAGATTCGTAGCATACATAATTTGGATCAATGATCTCGATTGTCAATTTCGATACAGCATATGTATCCTCATGTAGCATTCTTATCCTCATATGTGTATGTATATTTGTATATGTATGTATATATATATATGTATATATATAGATTTCTTTTATATTCAAATATCTATATTACGTGTATATTTATATATGTATGTATATATATAGTATTCTTTTATATAGGCGATTACAATAGTCACAAAGTTGGGCAGACTTGATTCATATTCGATATCGGAAGGCTGCTCTTATTTCGTAGAAAAAAGTGACGGCGGGAAAGAAGTGTACTCTCTTTTAATATCGTCATTTTCTCATCGTTAGAAGCTTAAATAATTTCAAGATGAAAATATATAGGTATATTTTAATGCCTTTTGAAGAAACGAAACGAGGTCGTAGCGAATCGCGTGGTTGTACGACCTGTATCCATAAATCCTACGGGAGTTGAAAAGCTTTTGGAAGATTAGAAGGTATCATTCCGTTTCAATCGAAATCCATCTAGAGCTTCGTGAAATATCACCGACGACAAATGCAGTCTTGCTAGGAAAATAATTCAGCGACAGCGTTTATAGAAATCGCGATGCTAACGATCACAATGGTAATCGGTAATTAATAAATAGTTCGCATCGACGATTTAGTAGAAAATGAGTCTACGGCGTGCTTAGCCATTTAGAAAGGAAAAACCTTTCGTCTACAGTTTTAGATGATTGCATTCGTTCAACAGGATTGTCCGTGCGATTAACATCGGACGAGGATGTTTTCGAGGAACGCTTGTCAACGTGGCGACTATTACGCATCGATTATTCGACTCGAGAGCTCTCGTCGAAAGTATCCTCGTGCCTAATGTACTCTTAAAGAAACGTTAGGATATGTTTGTAGGCCGATCAGATTTTGCGTTTGTCAAACAATCTGCTCGTGTGTTGCTCTTCTACCTCTAAACATTCGTTTCTTTTCGTTCGTTTCGTGTTTGTATATATATATGTGCGTGTGTGCGTGTGCGCGTGTGTATATGTGAATGTCTTTTTTTTAAAGACTTTTACACCAATGAATCGACTTTGTGCTGCACGTTTTGAGATTATTCTATAGGCCATCAAGAATCGTTGCCTCATTTTTGCCTTCGAAAGAACGAGACTAGAGTTTCCAAGACGACGTTAAGTCGCTAAAAGACGTTGCAGGTCGAGTCCTAGAATTGAATCGTTATTAACGATACGTATAGGTAGTAAAGATTTTTGCTTTAGATAAGGGTTTCGGAGGGACTCAGAAGTGATCGATAGAAATGAGGTACAAGTCAGGTTAGATCAGAGATAGCCGGCTGGTGTTCTCAAGACAGAACTTTACGTTAACGCGGAATAATCACTTCGCTTTTTCATCTCTTTCGGAACGATTGCCCGTTTATCGCTGGGAGAAGGTCATCATCCAAGATAATAGTAACTCGTAATATTGGGGCCTTAACAGATTTTAACCTTTATCGTGTTCGAAATTGTTTGAATGGTCCATACTCTTGTCGTTTATTGGTCTATGAAAATTTATTCGAATCGTGATAATCTAGCGTTGAGTCAGCATGCATTTCCAGATTGCTGTTGTTACATAAACTGAAATTACAGAGGACATTTCAACTGCGCGTAGAAATATACCACCGGATCAAAAAACACGTGTAACTAAATTACTAATCAAAATGAAACGAATCCCGTAATTCGATAGGCCATCGTAATTCAATGTGCCTTTTATAAAATTCATTACGATAAAGGTTATATCCGTTCGTAATTAGGATTTGGTCAGCGAAATCATTGATTTCTATGTACCATTAATACACGTTTAGGTTTGATAGAATTATGTCGTAAAAGTATCGTATCGCGCACGCGACATTGTAGTACTTTTATCACGCACGTATCTTTTCACAAATATGTATCGAATGATTTATATTTGACGATATAATAGCGTAATTTCTGTTTCTAGCTCGGGCGGGGTAAGCGCAATACTTTCGGACCAATCATTGTCCGTACTTTGTGTCGCGTTTCGATTCTTTCGCTTTTTCTATTATTCTATTCCTTCTAACGTCGCCACAGTTTATTCAAAGATCTGGCAGGTCCTCGATAAAACGCTGTATCCCGTTTTAGAATATTCTCCTCGACATTATACCTAACAATTGTCCTAGCGAAAGAACGAAACGTACGTTTAAAGATTAACGTCTCGAGGGCCATTACAAATACTATCGATCAATACCAGAATCAAATGGAAATTTGCGACAAATCTAACGTGCGGTTGATATTTATCGTTTCGATATAACCGATACGAAAAAATTTCATGGAATATTTAATACATCTGCTATGACAGCAACACGGACAAAGTCGTAAAATTGAAATTACATAAGATTCTTGCAGTGGCCCTCGCGATCGTGCTCTTTTTCCTTTGTTCTTTGTTCCGGAAACTTCGTATATGAAATTCGCGAGTGTTAAAGGAATCTCTGTTGTCAGTCTACGAGCTACAAAAATTGCATGACTTCTAAACACCGAGTTTGTATTTTTTTTCTTTTTTTCTTTTTGTTCAATTGCCATTCATGTTGCCCGTAAAGTTGTTCTGGTAACCACTTACCGATTGCTCTTTGTATTCGGCTCGACCAGCGAGCCTTAAAACGATTGTCTACCGTTAAATAATTGAAACGTCGAAGAAGTAGTCTCGATCTTTAATTTGCAATACTTTGTCTCGCTTCATTGATTTCTTCGTTATACTTGTTTTATTACGATCAAGCAAATTCTAACTCGTATGAATAAAACGTATTGTATAATTTATTTTCATCGATAATCACGAAATCGTTGATTCAAACGAATACCGTTTTACTGGTTTAGTCGGACGTATGTGATATTCGTATCGAGGCGCTTCTTCCACGAACAAAAAGTACTTAACGATACATTCGCCGGTGAACATGTATATTTATTTCACCGAATGCAAATCGGTTCGTACGTTAGCCACGAGACTCGATCGAATCCCAAAGCTGGATCAACCAGAGCACGCGTTTCCGTGACAGATGTCGATCGTCTCTCGTATGTCTCTGTCGTTCCTTAATTTATGGGAAAAATGGACCCTCATCGTCTCTTTAAGACGTGGCACCTTCTCCTCGCTCTTCCTCGTGTTCCACGCTTTAATAATTCATGAAAAAAATAGAATCTTTCTTATGTTTTTTTCTTCTTGTAGTTTCATCTTCGTTTCATAAGTTGCTCTCTGTGGAATAAATTTACACAGGTACACCCTTATTGCTAGAACCTTCGTGGATGTTCGCGAACAAATTTCACAGAATGTGAAAAATTACTGCCGTGAGAACTCGATACTCCAGGATATCGATTTGCTCTTCAATGTTTTGCCCTGCCTTGCCTGCATCGAGTCGTTGTAAAAACGACACGCAGCGAATTCTTTATAATCGACTATCCACGAAAGGCGATTGAAAGGAAATAGTTAGAAACCATGATTCTATTGTTAGCTCCGGTATTAATCATCTCGATGATAAATCATCGATCGAAGCGATCAAAGTTTGATTGTCTTTTAGCTTGTTATCACGATCGCGTGACAACACAAATGGAAATGTAGAATTTATGCTAGTTAGCTAGTTTATGGTACAACGGAATCCCAATTTTCGAATTGCAAATTAATAATAGAGATACAGCAGCAATGGCGGCACGATCGTTAAATTGTGATTATCTATGATATTATCAATTATGTTACTAGAGTGATTTGAATATCGGATCAATTTTTGTAAAAAAAAAAAGAAAAAGAAAAAAGGAACGAACCTTATATCTGTAATTCAAGTATACTTTCTAAGTAATGAAAGTAAAACGTCACCTCTGATAGATAATGATTGAATCTCGTAAAATGCTGCTTTAGTCTTGGAATGGACTTGGATATATTACAAATTGAAATTGATCCCATCGCTAATTGCCCGACTTAGGCTATCGTTATTGCTCATTGTCTCGTCCATTGAACTTTCATTAGCGAGCGTAACTCCATTGCTACTTGCCTACGTGTTCACTTAGTCTCTTTGTTACTTGCCTGATAAACTGTAATCTAGTTTGACCATTAACAACTTGTTCAGGATCGGGTCGTAACACGCTCGACAAGCTCGAGATTCCGAAGTACCAATTCATCGAAACAATCTGTACGTAGATTAGAAAAAAATGCATTAGAAAATCCGGTTAGGAAGTAATTAAAAACTAGTAACTAAAGATGAGACGAACGAGAAAAATAGAACGAAGAAAGACCGTTGAAGGAAACAACGTTTGGTTCCATCAGGAGATAATTTTCACTACGGACTCATTCTCGTCCTTGAGCAGAAGGCTCAGTCTGAGGTCGAGTTCTCCGGCCTCGAGGGCCCATTTTTCCCTCAGCCATCATGGAGAGTCCGCGGTATGGGTACCAAGAGTGTGAATTGGGAACAAGGGATACCAATCGACGGTCAGCCGTGTCAATGGAAGAAGATCGAGGCTCACTTCAGCCCCACCTAAGCCTTGATTACTTTCGAACGCCTGCTTCTTCTCCCATAGCATAACCAACAGATTCCTCCCGAGGGCGTCGCAGCTGCTGTATTTGATAGTTTGACGATATTGCGGGTTCCTCGAGTGCCGTATTACGCGTGTTTTACGTTTTTGCAGCCACCTATCGCCATCTCGAAGATATGTTTTCACGTAGGTGTCTGTATCGTTATAAAAAATTGTAATTAATTAACGAAGCATCATTTTATGCACAGCGTAATATCGGGGCATTTATTTTCTCAAATTTAAGTTTTCGTGATAGACTCGAGGCTTCTACGTGTGTAGTCGTGTCTTCGACGAAAATGCGTTAGCCGATATATCAGTGTGTCGATCAACTCTTGATAAAGCTGCCTGCCATCTTAGCGAGATATCGAAACGCATCTTTCTCAAGAACACGAGCTCATACCCAAAAGCCTGGGTCCTAGATGCATTTTCTGGTGACAAGAATTCTAATTCTTGTACGTTAATTTACAGTAAACAAAATACGCGTTAATAAAAAGCATTGACAATTTGAAAACGCAGGAAATTACCTGGCTCTTCTTTTTCGCCGGGGCAAATGTCTCTAGCACATATAACCTCGAGTTCAAGCGTTCCCTTGCTTAGGCAGAAACCCAGTTTCACCTCGCCATTTTGACCTCCTAAAATCCATGAAAAATTCACACAATTGATCCAAAGTTTCTCACAAGGGAACCCTCTTCGATAAATTCATTGTTTGTCCTTTGCGTGACACATTTTGTATTGAAACATCGATACGATTAATAGACGAAGAAAAGAGAAATGAATGATTATTTCAAAAATCGAGCTGAAATTCTTGACATCTGTATTTAGTAAATCGTCAAATTATTTACCAGCTATCATCTTGAATCCCTTTGGTGGCACCTGTCCGCGACCCAGCTTTGCGTCAACGCCATTTTCGTTTCTCATCGGCTGACTAAATGTAAAAGAGAACAAAAAAGCAAAGAGGGATTAATATTCCGTGAAATCAAACAAAAACTACACGAGTGTACGTTAGGGTAGGTCTAAAAAATATGAGAATAAAGTACTAGAGTACTAGCAAGCTAAAAGTTAGGGAACTAACAGACTAACACTAAAAAGTGAAGTCCACTTTACAATTTCATCGTTTTTATCGTTTGTGCTAGATGTTAGAGAAAGAGGGAAGGGGGTAGAGTGTGCATCTGTAAAGTAAATAGCATTAGATTACTTAAATATGCAGTATGGTATAATAAAGTATTTATGTTGCATTTTCGTGTCATTTATGGCGATCGTCAATTTTGAGAATTATACTATTAAATTCACGTTGCTGGTTTAACGACTACTTTATGACATTTTTTCATGCTCGAAGAACTTTTTATGCAAATACTACAGTTATGTAGCTTTAAAATCGTTGAAGTGAATGACGATATTTTCCCTTTTCTTTTAATAACACAAATGAACTGAATAACTCATTGAGCAGTTAATTAAAATACATTCTGCAGTGAAAAGTAATAGATTATTATAAGAATAATTAAAATTATTTTAAAGAATAGCTTAGTTTAAAACTGAGATACTTTATTAATTTACTTGAGAAATTACAATTTTCAATCTCTTATCATATAAATAATAATACAAAAATGAAAATAATTGGCACAATGTATAATTATCATAATACCGCGTTACTGACATTAATTATGATTTATAATGTAGCAAGAACTTTTACCCTGTTAGAAGAATTTATAACTCTGTAATAAGAATTTAATTTGAAATCTTTAGAGAATTAAACAAAGGTTATCCCAGTTGATATTATAGCATGGAGATAATAAATTCAGTTCGTTCGATATTTGTGAAATGAGAGAAAACAAAACCGTGGTAGCAACTTTTAATATTTGCATTCAAATTGTTCGAAAATTATAATCAAATTATTATAAGAAAATACTGGATAAATTTTGTTTTAACCTGGCTAAGATTTTATTATTTATAGAAAGAAACAGATTTATCAGATACTTATTTCCAGGAAGTATTTAAAAGTATAACAAATATATTTAGAAAGTGATACAGAAAAATTTGCTGCCATTAGATCTCGAGTAATTTTTTATACAAATTCCAACTATCTTTCGCTCCACTAAAGAAACAGATACAGTTAAACGGAGGTCATAGTTTTTAGTTATATATTTCTTATAGTCAGCGCTACTTACCTCCACTTTTCTTCCTCTTCTGATTCACTGTTGCGATCGTAAAACCTCTCCGGAATATTCATGATGCTGTCTTTGCGCTCACCCCGCCCTGCGAGTTAGAGAAAAATATTTCCTTTCTGTGACCTGTGTATTTCGCGATTGCCCGCCCAGCAACCTGCATGTCGTGTGATTTACTTTTCCGGGTGTAACACGTTGATCTTCTTTCTTTTTTCTTTTTTGTTCCCTTGCTATTTTTCAAAGGAGAGAAAGAATTATTTCTATCGTTTGCCTCTCTTTTCTCATGGCCGTGCGCAATGCCACGCAGATTGCCGGACAGTCGTTACTCGAAATCCATTTTATGCATACTGGATCTGGCTGTCTACTCGGGGGGTTCATACTTTTCCAACAAAGCCTTACGTTTCACAATCAACGAAGCACCCAAATTATATCAAGTATCCTCGAAATGGTAAAGCATATCTCTAACTGTGCGCACTTATATCTTGTTTGTGACATGTAGAGTAAAGAATGGGATTGAAATGTCGAGTAATTACAGAGTGCTTATCAAGTATTTATAGAGTTGGTTCAACTTTTAAACGAATACGCAACTCTTACAGGAGATGCTACTTTTCGGGATAATAAAATGTTGTCGAACGAAAGTCGAAGCTTTCATTAATTACACAGAGCGACTGGGGATAAATGGCTATTAATATTTCCATACGACTTTCTAATTTTCTACGTATAAAAATAGTACGGTTCAAAGTTATCTGTAATCCTTAAAAAGTAACGTTATTACCTCATACACATGAATGAGAGGAAAATTTGGAAAAAATTCGAAGATTATAAGTTGTGCCACTATAGTTGTAAATGAGTGGTGTGCAGGGTAGATGATGTAAGGATTCTAAATTTGCCCACATCAGCATCTACGTACATCCATAGATAATAATCGATAAGAATAATGCATCTAATGGTATTACGTTTTATCGGTGAAAAATAAGGTAGATCTGTTTTAAATTACTAGTGTACTATTAAAAGAAGGTATAAGAAGAAAGCATCAAGAGATAAATTCAAGATTAGGACGACAAACCACAACGAAGCCTACTTACGGTTTTCTTAGCTACGTGTTGCAAAACTCTAGCTAAGAATGGAACAGGTACGTCAATTGTAGCTATTTCTTGAACATCTACGGAATTATCGTTATTACAAAGTTGGCATTACTATCACGAATTACTAACTACTGTGTCTATCGGGCCTACCAATTCTACGCGAGGATATATTCAAGTACAATACTTTAGGATGATGATAGGAGACACGTAAGACACTTATGCAGTCAGTCTTCCGATCCAGTAACATTAATCATATAATATCGTCTTCTATGCAATAAAAATCGGAGATTTTGTTCGTGAAGTATTAATTTTTTCGCGTTGAACTTGTATCTTTCAATTACGTTCATGATTAAATAAACTTTGAGAACTAAATTAAAGCAGTTAGTTTTCCGATCCAGCAACGTTAATCATATAGAATGAATTAATAAATTTGTCCGCGAAATATCAACTGTCTCAGATTAAAGTTACTGTATCTTCTAATACTTTTCGTCGTTAAATGAACTTTGAGAACTAATAGATTCCATTATTTTGTATAAATATTATATCCTTTATTATTCTCTCTGTTGTATGCAATATATATAGCAGATTATTATTAGTTTCCGAAGGAATGCTAAATGACGCGCGTGAATTTTTTTATTAAATTTTATCGTTTTTCGTTCCTATTTAAATGTCACAAGTATCGATGTTTAATTGTTAGCGTTCAGTAACAGTAGCGTTTCCATAGATATCTGACAAACATGTCAGAAATCTGTCATCAAGCATGTTTGGTACGAATACCGATAGTCTGGTTGGAATCTATTGGAAGATTATGGTAGGATTGAAATTAATGGGTCAATTTGTGGCATGTTTGATGATCAAAGTAGTAAGCTACAGATGTATCTCTTTGCATTGTCATCTAATTCAAGGAATTTAATTTATAATAGGAATTTCCCCTACTTCATTAGCGAAGAAATTAAACTAT